>NC_041331.1:6802500-7020000 GCF_004354835.1 Perca flavescens
GCTGTGCCACAGTTTGTGTGTGTGTGTGTGTGTGTTGTTTTTTTTAAGCAGCCGTTTAAAACACATCGTCGCCCTTTAATTTCAACAGCTAAGCTGCGTGAGACGTCACGCTACATAGTTTGTTTTATTAGGCTACATTTGTTAGCGTGAACTGCTATCCCTTCATGACTTTGAAGTTAAATGTATGAAAAGTTACTTTCAGAAATGTTTTCGGCAAATTTAAAACCAGTTGCACTTTGTTTTGTTGTGTTTTTTATCATTTTTTTGTTTTTTGACCGATTAATTTGTTGATTGCATTTACGGTTAATCAATCAAAATTTATAAAAAAAAAAAGCCAGAAAATAGAGAAAATGTACATACCGACCTAACGGACTTGTTTGAAATTGTTTTTTGGGTTGTTTTTTTTTACCATCAAACTAAAATCCCAAAATATGAACTTTTTAATGATATAGAACAGTGAATGTTGAACTTTTATCTTTTTTTTTCTCACTTGATTGAGAGACTAATCGATTAATCAGCAGACTGCACGTTCTAATAAAGCACGCCTTTATAAAGGCTTTATAAAGGCTTTATAAATTGTAATTAATTGCTTTATTCATGGCCAATAAATCATTTACTAAGGCTTTATCAATTAAACCCTTAAACAGATGGACTTCTGGGAGAAGGACGAGCCAAAAAGATTCAACCTAGAAATCCCATTGTTTTCTTCTAACTGATCTATAAAGCATTAGTTAATTTGAAAAAAAATGGGTGGTATCCACTAACTGAATGTTGTTGTACATTTGGGAAAGTTGGGACATTCTGGAAACATTTTGTAGCCTCTTGATCCTGGAAACTAACCACACGAGCATGGGGAAAGTAAATAAAATAAATAAAATCCTAATAAGAGAAATATTTAGTGATAAAAATCATGAACGGAAGTATAAACCGTAACAATCCAAATCATAATCTCATTCCTGTTTTGGACAACATGAGGTGTTACATCCTGTCTAGCAGAGCTCCCAGTCTGGCTGCTTCCAGGAAAGTTTTTCTTTTTTTTTTTCTCTCCAGAATATTAGTTTAATTTGTGCAACAAGTCAAGCTTCAATGAACGAAATGTGTGCCACGCAATTCAGGGATCATACTGTATTTCCCCATCAGGAAAACTCTCACGTCCCTGTATTTCCCTTGCCTCATCATTGGTCTTGTTAAGTGATTAATGGCTGATAGTAAAACCTGATCTGCTCTCCCTCGGCCGCCACTTGCTCGGATCGCCCTGTTGTTATTCACTCTCTGGCACCAGCGACGCCTGTTTCCCCATCGAGTGTCCGTTCGTGCCGGGCCAGCTGATAATTGATTATAGTTTTCCAGCGCATTAGGCCAACAAGTCCCTGTCCGTCCCCGAAACTGTCTCCGTCCAAGCAGCTGTTCGCTTCCGCCAAGTCTCTAAAGCACCGTGGCTATTCAGGACATAGTGCCCAATTTGATTTTAAGAGCCAGAAAGAAGCATTTCATTGTATTTCTTTTGTGTGTGTGTGTGAGTCATGGCTGCAGCCCAGTGGAGGAATGAAGATGATGTTCCACTTTGACCAGACAGAACATTTGCTCCTTTTTTTTTTTTTTTTTTTTTTGCTTTCGGTTTGGGCTGCAACTAACAATTATTTTCATAGTCAATTAATCGGTCCATTATTTTCTCAATTATCCGATTAGTTGTTTGGTCTATGGCCTAAAATGGTGAAAAATGTGGATCAGGAGATATTCAGTTCACTGTCACAGAGGAGTGAAGAAACTAGAACATATTCACATTTAACAAGCTGGAATATGTACCTTTTTTTTCCATAAAAAAAAATAGAAAATTACTCAAACCGATTAACCGATTATCAAATTGGTTGGCGATTAATTGAACAGTTGACAACTAATTGATTAATCGATTCATCTTTGCAGCTTTCTGTTTCTGTCTTAGAATGCATACTGTAGCCATTTTTATATACTATATCCATATATTCTATAGCTTAACAGTCATTTCAGTATTGTAAGAAAGGAGAGTGGACTGAGACAGTGAATTTGATCATTTCATGATACCCAGGAAACTCTATGTCAAATCTGCCAGAAATTATAATAGTTAAATTTGCAATGGAAATAATGAATACAGGTTAACTTTAACCTGAATCAAATCCAATGCCAACAGCCGTTGGTGTCTCCTGTGTTTTTATGTGAAAAGGTATAGGCATATATAGGCATTGGGTTGTCATGGTACAGTATGCAAACACTGTTTAGAATTTAGGGTTCCCATATGTCACCTCGCACTTTTCTCTTTTCTTAACCTCACCTTCTCTCTCTTTAACCTCCCTCCATGGCCTTCATCTGTCCATCCTACACAGCCTGCCCTCTGAGTGCACACGGTCTCTCAGCCCAAATGCCTCCGACTGCAACAAATAGAAACTGAGGGACTGAGGGCTGGCTGCAGAGTCAAGACATATTTGCAAGGAGAGTGAATATGCTTTCACTTTATAGAGGGGGGGATGAAGTGTGCCATACAAATTCATACACAACAGAGATAAAGAGGTTCAGAGAGACCAAGGCTGTAAAGGTTCAAAGTATCAGGAGAAGAAGTGTTTTATTTGATTTCACAGATATGTTTTTAAAGAGTATTTCATTCCTCAACATTATGACTTAAATCCACTTGCTCATGCCGGGGCTTTCAAGCGCATCTCCCAGTCTTCATCGGCAGACGGAGTGTGTTTTTCCGGTTGTCATGGAGTTAGTTTAGTTGTCATCACATGACATAAGTAAACCTGTTCCAAACTCTGAGATGGTGGTTGAAAGCTCTGGGAATTATTTTTTTTTTTTAGTAATTACACCTTATTTTGATTAGATTACGATCAGGTCGAGAATGAACACAAACGGAGAAGCTCTGAGCTAATACAAATGTTGCTACACTCATCTGGTTGCCTTCAATTATTACTGTGCGCTCACAGGAATCAACTTTACAGTAGGGCTGTCCTCGACTAAAGAAATTCTTAGTCGACTAACACTTTTCACGATTTTGTCGACTAATCGATTAGTTGATTTAATTGACAGAGCTGTGCGCTTTGAGAGGTGGTTAAGACTAGAAAAGCACAATATAAATGTAGTTAATTAACCATCTGTAAAACTGAGTTTCTCCACAATTAATCCTGCAAAAGCACCACTTTAAATCTTGTGTTTACCATAAATGTGCTCATAAGTTTCTTGGAAATAAGTAATTAAGCACGAATAAGCATAAAAAATGACTAATCGACTAAAGAAATCTTAGTCGACTAAGACCAAAACGACCGATTAGTCGACTAATCGACTAAGAGGTGGCAGCCCTACTTTACAGTGAGGAGGTGGGCGTTTTGCCCCAGGTTTTGCCTTGGAGGCTAGGCCCCCAGGAAGTGCGCCGGGCTTTGAAGCAATTTGACATAGCGGCCAAACAGTGCGTGGCAACACAACTCCCAACACGTCATGTGATGCCCTCTGGCCCAAAAACCCTTTTTCCCATAGGGTTACATAGGTTGAAAGACGCGTCTGTAAATCAGTGGATATATTCTTTTAAGCATCACAACCCCCACAAAATGACTTGTTTCTCCATCAGAATTTGATCCATTCAGGCGCCCAGATAGCTCAGTTGGTAGAGCGGGCGGCCATGTGTAGAGGTTTACACCTCGACGCAGCGGACCCGGGTTCGATTCCAGCCTGCGGACCTTTGCTGCATGTCATTCCCCCTCTCTCTCCCCTTTCACTTCTTCAGCTGTCCTATAATTAAAGGCCTAAAATGCCCAAAAAAATAATCTTTAAAAAAAAAAGAATTTGATCCATTCAGACCGATGACATTTGGAAAGTCTAGAGCCGCACCATTAAAGGTCCTATGACATGCTGCTTTTTGGATGCTTTTATATAGGCCTTAATGGTCCCCTAATACTATATCTGAAGTCTCTTTCCTGAAATTCAGCCTTGGTGCAGAATTACAGCTACTAGAGCCAGTCCCACAATGAGCTTTCCTTAGGATGTGTCATTTCTGTGTCTGTAGCTTTAAATGCTATTGAGGAGGAGAGGGTGGGGGGGCAAGGTGGAGGGTGGGGGTGTGGCCTTGACCAGCTTGCCATGGGCAAAGCAGAGAAAGGGGAGGTAACATTTCCCCTTATGACGACATTTAGGAAATATTCCAGATCGGCCCATCTGAGCTTTCATTTTCTCAAAGGCGGAGCAGGATACCCAGGTGTCGATTTACACCTATAACCATTTCTAGCCACTGGGGGACCATAGGCAGGCTGGGGGAACGCATATTAATGTTAAAAAAAACTAATAAAGTGAAATGTTCATGTCACGGGACCTTTAAATCATTTAAAGCTATAGTGCGTAGTTTCTGCTGCCCCCCATGAGGAATTGTAAGTAATGACAACAACACTGTCGGAGCATCCGCATGATACAAGCCTTCCGTGATTGCGCACCCCCCCCCTCCTCTACAGCTAGTAGCCAAGGAGAACACAGCTTTGTTTCACTTCTATTTGGCAGTGGCTTGAATGTACTTAAAAAGTTACGCACTAAAGCTTTAATCCCCATTGAAGTTAGCAGAGCACTAAACAGGAAGTAGCCGGCTCGGCCGGCGGAGGTCTCTAGTGCGCCTGCTCTACGGGCCACATAGGGAGGAAGCAGCGGCAGTATTTGGCTCCATGATGTCTTCATGCGCCACTGAGCAACTCTCATAGAAATGAAAGGGGGGAAATGAACGGGGCTCCGGCCCCCCCAACGCTGTATCCAGGTCTTATTATACATCCCTGTTTGACACGCTGCGCCAACTCTCTCGCACTGTCCCAGATCCGTTTGTTGGAGCAGGTACTGTACGGGCTCACACTGGAAAGGTGACATTTGGTCTAGTAAAAAAGTAAAAATGCAGACTAAATAACAATAAATATAACAGCAAATGCAATGTTTTTGCATTAACATTACCATCCACAAGTATTTTTTTTTACGTTTTAGGTGAAGAAGCCCTGACTTTATTATATGTGCCCCCCAACAATTTGTGCCTTTTCTTTTCTGGAACAAGTTATGGTGCAAATGTCTTTATTTATGTAAAGGAAATGATTAGATTTTCGGGGGGAGGGCACTGGCCCTGTAAATTACGCCTATGCCTACACCACTTGTCATGTACAACAACCTGTACTGGAGAGATGCTAATTGGAGGCATGTGTCCTGTATTCAAGGTGTGTGTGTGTGTGTGTGTGTGTGTGTGTGTGTGTGTGTGTAGATGGCTGATGTGTTGCTACACTGTTATACATCAAAAGTATTCAAAAACACTGACCCGGCCGCATCGTTTGGTGCAATTAGTCTTCTTGTCAGCGACGCCAGTGATGCGTGCGAACAGCCGTGGCTTTGTTGTGACAACAGAGAGAGAAAGGGATGGTGGGATGGGGGGGGAGCTTGGTCACAGAGAGCCACTGCTGCCTCGGCCTGCCCTGCACTGCCATGTTTCCTTCTTTTTCTTCTTCTTCTTATTCCATTCAGTTTATTTAAGAAAGGGACAGTGCCGATGAATTATTAATTATTAATACTCTTGATGAAGGTCCAGAGGAAGTGAAATGTTTTCTTCAATAATTGGCTATGATGCAGAGAGAGCAGTGTGCGGGATTTTTGTTTGCTTTAAGTTTTTGTGTCATTTTCCAACGCACCTGCATGGAGGAAGTTCGTTTGTCTTCTTCCTCTTCGTCTTCTTCTTTGTCTCAGGAACGGAATGAAATAAATTGCTTATTAAGATGAACGTGTGTGTGTGTGTGTGTGTGTGTGTGTGTGTTACAGGCTGGCCACCTGATTGAGATGTATATTAGGGGGAACAGCAGCAGGAGGTGTGTGTGTGCGCCCACAGTGGGATGGGATTAGCCTAATTGGGCCGTGTTGGTTCTCGGCGCTCTGTAATGATGGGATTAAGTCGCTGAGAGATGAGCAAAAGGGGGTTCTTACACCTCACCACCGTCCGGACGAGGCTGAGTTAGCCAGCCAGAGGTAAAAAAGCAGACGGAGAGGGCAATAGAGACAAAATAGGCAAAAAGCAAAGATGTCACGGGACTGAAGGCCAGAGCTGTTAGCCCGCTGCGTTTCAAGGCCAGGTAGCTGCCGCCGCCTTCATCTCGGGTCAGATTATCCGTCCTAATGATGAGAGGTTATTGCGAGGTGAAATGATGTGATCCCAGATCTCAAGGACAGGCCCAGCCTGGAGCGCAGACCCAAGCAGCTGACTAAATGAGGGTGGGGGAGGGGGAGGAGGTCCCCGACTCATCCACACATCCACCCACACGTTTTCTTCTTTCTGCGCTCGTAGAGAGAGAGAGAGAGAGAGAGAGAGAGAGAGAGAGAGAGCTCCGGTGAGGAGCTAAGCATGCCGCTCATGTATACTAAACCCCCACTGATCATGCATTATAGATGCAGAGGGAGAGAGGAGGCGTAGCGCAGCCACTCTGCGCTTTCCAGCATGTAGCACTAACAACTGTGGCTTTGATCATAAATCTGATGATGCTTGTCCCTCAGTTCCTGGTGTGTAAATGCTGTTTTTTTTTTTTGGTCCAAGGCAGAGAGAGAGAGAGAGAGAGAGAGAGAGAGAGAGAGAGTTATCAGAATCAGAGTTGTTCTTAGTGTATCAGTGAGCTGGAGTCCTCTCCGCAGGGTCGCTGCCAAGTCAGCAGCTACCCAGAAAACTTGACTCATTACTGTCATTCACTCCTCACTCTGAGGCTCTCTGTGTGTCTGTCCACTCAATCTGATTTCCTGCACGTTCGTCCTGAAAAGAAAAAAGCCATTAGCAGACGGGCTAATGGACAGAGTCCTCTGACCGTGTGTGTGTGTGTGTGTGTGTGTGTGTGTGTGTGTTTTTATTTTTTGCTTTATTTTTCACATGCTGCCTTTTAAAATTGTTTTATTTTGTATATTGGTAGTATTAACTACAGCTTTTACATTGTTTGGCATTCTGTGGCCAGCAAAGGAAGAATTTCATTGCACAGCGAAACATGTTTCCTTACTGTGCATGTGACAATAAACTTTGAATTAAATCGTGCGTGCGTGCGTGCGTGCGTGCGTGCGTGCGTGCGTGCGTGCGTGCGTGCGTGAGTGCGTGCGTGTGTGTGTGCTTGCGCCTTAGGCATTGATTGATTGAGATGGTTTTGGTCCAGCTGTGTCCGAGACCTTTCGCTGTAGATGTAGATAAGACATGCCCTGCAGCACTACTGACACACACACACACACACACACACACACACACACACACACACACACACACACACACACACCTGTGCAGGACAAACCAGGCAATGAGTGATACACGAAGACTGAGCAAAATTACTGAATGGAGCTCTGCTCTTTCTTTCCGTGGGCAACTCTACGGTTGTAAATTTTTCATGGAACGGTGTGAGATCGCGCACACACTCTGACACTTCTTCGCTGCACAGACAGGGGGAGGTTTCAGAGAGAGATTCTGTATTAGCGCTATTATGTTTGATTTATAGGCTACTAATTTGACATACCTTTTGGAATGATGCAAAATATAAAAAAGGCATAACAGCTCACACCTTTGATGTTAGTAATTTAGAAATGTTTCGCAGCCCAAATGGAACATCAACCTTTTACACTTGCCAGCTCCAGTGGCTAAGATTCTGCCCAAGATCTCGAAGTTTGTACAACATCATTTCATATCATTAGTCGGGGCTGAATTTGGTCAAATGTGAATATTTGCAATATTTTCATTTTATGAAATGCTGGAGCCAAAATAATTGTCTGTCAGGGGTCTGAATAATTCGGTCAATATATACATCAGCTGCTTAATAAAACTGTTGGAAGAAGTATTAGGAAGTATTATTTTTTTTTTGTGCTCATCAAAATAAGAAAACCTGTGTTTTTGTGTGTTACCAGGCTATCTGCTGCACTTTGGTGAACTGTAACTGTGACAGCTTCAAGTCCGGGAAGCTGAAGAGGAGGCAGTGTGAAAACTGCAAGCATGGCTGGGTGGCACACGGTAAGAACTCCCTCTGCAAAGACATTCAAACCCAGGCTCTGTTCAATAATATGAGTATGAGTATTAGTTGTTGTTTTCAGAAAAAATACTTATCACTCACCACTAATATTATCAGCATTTTCGTTTTGATAGCATTAACCTTCCCAGCCATTGAGAGATTGAGAGTGTCCCATCACAAGAGATATATCAATTTTTTTATATTATGGATCCAAATTCCAGAGTGTCTATTTCTGCTTTTTTATTATTATTATTATTATTTATTTTTATTTGACAGGAACCTATCTTTAGAAGAGATGTATCTCTCATTGATCAGGATAACACACTGTCAACAGTTTCCCTACAGACTAGAGAGAATGAAATGAAAAGTGTTGACAGTGTGTTCTGTGGAGTATCCAGAGTCACCGGGACACTTTAGGGACACAGATGTCTGAAAAGGCTCATGTCTTGGCTATAAAGTCCCAACTAAAATCCCCAGTCCTGTGCCCTCTGCACCTTTTTTATTTAACCCCTCTTGACCCGTTTCCAAAGTTTTTTTACATCAGAAATATGGATTGCTTTCAACCAAATTGCCCAAAAATAACATGGATGCACGTTGTATGCATTCATGAGTTCCTACATTCTACGCAGGTACAATTAATGATTACTTTCTTTGCATTTTGGGTGTTTTATTCAATTTTGTAGCATTTAAATTTTTTTTTAAAGGGATTCAAAACAGCGTCGAGACTAAACTTTGACATATACCCCACTCAACATCCTCTGATCTTAACTATTAATCAAAATAATTCACAGTTTCTGCTTTGTTTTAACTTCTTGCACTGTTTTTGCATTTTTGCACATGTTCCTACAGTCAATGTTATTACACTGTTTCTATATGTATCTTTATGTTCTTAATATGTATTTTATGTCATTTGAGCCTGCCCTTTTTTCTGTCACTCGTGACGGACAATAACGTTTTTCTTATCTTATCTCATTTTATCTTATGTCCGTACAGTATTATGTTGACACTGCACTACAATAGAATTTGCACAATCCATTTGAAACAATCTTTTTAACCTAATCTTACTTCACTTCTACTTAATGTTTTTATTTCTTACTGTAGCTATGTTACATGATGTTATTTTATACTCTTATTGGCTCTTTTCTTACTCTTATTTACCTTGAATTTGACTGTGAGCATCTGGAACTAAATGCTATCCCTGAGAGGATCAATAAAGTGTTCTGATTCTGACTACAATGAAAATAAAACGGCATTCCCCTTGAATGTTGAATCATGCATTATTTTCTCCAGATACCAAACTCGTACTCAACTGACGTTATCCACCGATGTAGGACGGGCCTGGCCATATGTTCTCATGCAGAGCACCACTCAATCTGGGTGGCATTTTATAATATTACAGTGTACGCACAGCTATAATGTTTTCTTAGTTATGGTTTATTGCTCATACCATTCCAATTTTTCCCTTTAGTTTTGTGTAAACCACATCTCTAACTGGTCAGCTTTTCAACAGCAAACAGTCTTTTTTTATTATTTGACAGAGTGAATTTCTAAACACACACAAACCACAAGTTTTTGGTCGTTTTTTTGTCACTTTTTTTTTAACAATCTTTTTTTCTATTTTCTTAATTGTTTTCTATTTGATTTCTATTTCTTACATTTATAAATTGTATATCTATATATACTCTATATATTTGTTCTAGCCTCCCTTCCTTGTTTCTCTTTGCTCAGTCGGGGGTGAAGTTTCATACAAATCTAATCCTGTAAACTCTGGTGTGTGTGTGTGTGTGTGTGTGTGTGTGTGTGTGTGTGTGTGTGTGTGTGTGTGCGTGTGTGTGTTCTAGCCCTGAGTAAACTGAAAGTGCACCACATGTACCAGAGCAGCCAGGTGGAGATCGTGCACTCCAACGTGGTGTTTGATATCTGCAGCCTGATGCTGTACGGCACCCAGGCCATCCCCATCCGCCTCAAGATCCTGCTGGACCGCCTGTTCTCCGTGCTCAAGCAGGAGGAGGTCATCCAGATCCTCAACGCACTGGACTGGACCCTGCAGGACTACATACGGGGATACGTGCTCCAGGTTAGCAGTGGGGGAGAACTATTTTTTATATATATGTGTGTGTGTGTGTGTGTGTGTGTGTGTGTGCGTGCGTGCATGCGTGTTAGGGCTGCACAATATATCATTTTTTTATTGTCATCGCGATATCA
Organism: Perca flavescens; assembly: GCF_004354835.1. Taxonomy (NCBI): domain Eukaryota; kingdom Metazoa; phylum Chordata; class Actinopteri; order Perciformes; family Percidae; genus Perca; species Perca flavescens. The sequence continues at coordinate 6,812,703 of NC_041331.1, forward strand.
ACTGGTGCAATATACACATCTCCAAAGACACTCAGAGATTTTTCTGTATTAATTGAAAGAAAATATCAGTAGAACACTGCACTTTAAAATGGAACTGTCATTCTTTTTGTCAGTGCTGCCTTTTTGTTCAATTTAATTAAAGAATGTTGGAAATGATTTCCTTCATTTGCTTTAAATACAACAAGCAGTTTGTTGTATTTTAGCAGAATACTGAAAGCAGCAGAACTGAGAACACTTTATCTGTTTATTTGTTGCAAGTAATATTTTACCGCGATATTCAACAGCGTTATCGCATACATTTTTCTCATATCGTGCAGCCCCTGTGTGTGTGTGTGTGTGTGTGTGTGTGTGTGTGTGTGTGTGTGTGTGTGTGTGTGTGTGTGTGGGTGTGTGTGTGGGTGTGTCAGTCTCAGGTCTGTGTGTTGAGTGCAGAGCAGGAGTCAGAAGCTAGCCTAGCTTAATATAAAGGAAACAGCTTGCCTGGCTCTGTTCAAATTTAAAAATACACCTGCAAACAGCAAACAGCTACTAGCCAAATATGCAAGTGGCTGGTAGATCTGCTTCACTCACCAGCCACAAAAACAATGGTAATATATTGAGTGGCTGGTAAAATTTGAACATTCACTAGCCATTTGGCTGGTGGACAAAAAAAATAATTTTGAATCCTGGTTGGTAGGTCTGTTTTTGAACTTTGGACTGAATTGGTTTTCTCAATCCTGCTCCCGGCCGTTCCCAGTGCTGACCATTGCCGCCTGCTCCCGCTGTGTATGTGTGTGTGTGTGTGTGTGTGTGTGTGTGTGTGCTACCACCCACACCACAAACATTAGATTGATTTGTCAATAGATTGACCGTTGATTTTATGTCCTCTCCTGTCCCGCAGGAAAAACTGTGTAGTATTAATAATTATTATTATAAAGATATGCATACCTAAGTAATAAGTAGCGAAACTACGTTCTAGTGCATAATTCCATTTATACTAGTGCAATAATTACAGTTATTCTAGTGCAATAAGGGCAACGTGACATTGCATTCATTAATTTATTTACACTTATCATTTTAGAACATGTGTTGTTGGCTGGGGTTTGTTTAGCTGGGAGACTCTAACAGATTTTATGTTAGTCAATTCTATTCAATTCAATTTTATTTATAGTATTGAATCATAACAAGAGTTATCTCAAGACACTTTACAGATAGAGTAGGTCTAGACCACACACTATAATTTACAAAGACCCAACAATTCCAGTGATTCCCCCAAGACCAAGCATTTAGTGCGACAGTGGTGAGGAAAAACTCCCTTTTAGGGGAAAACCTCAGGTGGTGAGAAAAACTTCCTTTTAGGGAGAAACCTCGGACAGACCAAGGCTTTTGGTAGGTGGTGTCTGACGATGCCGGTTGGGGGTGTGATTAACAGTGGCAATAATAGTCACAATAAAGATAATGGAACTATGACATAGTAATTGTAGTAGTTCATGGTGTAGCATGGCACTGCAGGGCATTACAGGGTGCAGCAGGGCGTAGCAGGGCACTGCAGAGCGTAGCAGGGTGTAGCAGGGCATAGCAGGGTGCGGAGCAGGACCATGGCAACAGCTGCAACCATGATTTAGGTGCCACCCTAATCCAAGGAAAACTGCTGGGTGACAAAAAACATAAGGGCTCAGAGTACCTAACCTAGCTCCTCAGAGCATTGGTTGGACATGGATGCACACAGATGGAAAGAGAGAGGAGAGAGGAGCTCAATGTGTCAAAGGAAGGAAGTTCCCCGGCAGTCTAAAACTATAGCAGCATAATTAAGAGCTGGTGCAAGGCAAACCTGAGCCAGTTCTATAAGCGTTGGTAGATGAATCTGACGACTATGAAGAGAAGCAGAGAAGACCCGTTGATTGGATCCCTCAGGTTGCCGTAGGAGAAAGGGGCGGGGCCGAGGGCCCCGGGGAGGAGGAGAGAAAGAAAGAGAGGAAGTAGAGTAGGGTTAATAAAGCATTTGGCTGGTGTTCAACTGGATGCACTGTGTACGTTCATTATTTCCTTATAAAACCTAGCTAGGCGAACCTGCTCTGTGCTTAACACACTGACATGAGATTGATATAAAATCTTCTATTCTAAATCTCTGAAGAAATGTAAACTATTTCCCAAAATGAAAAGCTATTCCTTTAAATATGAAAACAATTCCAACGTAGCATGTGGTGTAGTTCATCTCAGGGTGGAGAAGCCTCTAAAAACAGCCTGGAGGCCAACATGCGACCCTAAAACTCAGAGTATGAGCGAGCGGGAGAAAATGAAGGGAGAGACAGAAGGAATTTCTGAGGAAGACGAGGGAGGAGGAGGAGGAGGAGGAGGGAGAAGGGAGAAGAGGAGTCAATAAAGCATGGCTGAAGAGAGAGTAGGGATGTGATGTAGCGACCAATGCCATGAACTCTCTTGGTACCCTGCCTATGCAGCCGGCTTGATGCCGTGGTAGCACCAGCTTGGGGAGGTCTCCAAACTGTGCCGGGTACATTTGTAAATATTATGTCTTTTGCTTCAGATTTCCTCTCAAGCCGGAGCCAAGCCGGCCGAGGCCTGGGCTGCAGGCCCCGCTTCAGTGTGAGCTCTCACTTCGATTAGTACATCATCAAGTATTCAAGTTGGGCTGCGTTTAATTCATGTTAGCTCATCTAATGGCCAACGTAGAGTCAGAATCCTCGACAGGCGCCCAATGAATGCTCTGTGATGAAATATTAATCACGGTTACGGCACGAAGCCGCTCCTCACTTTCAAAGACACCCAAACTCACATGTGATTACTGCAGGGCTCAGGGAGAGAGGACCTGCTTGATCAATGTGAGCCGCCCTCTGATCGGTGTGTGTGTGTGTGTGTGTGTGTGTGTGTGTTGCGAGTATTTATTTTTGCATGCCTTTGGGAGTGTGTATATGAGTGTACGTGTCTGCTAGTATGCTTGTAAGCATGTTCTCACCAGGGTGTGTGTGTGTGTGTGTGTGTGTGTGTGTGTGTGTGTGTGTGTGTGCTCTGTCTGCTTCTGCTGATGCAGAGTGAGTACATCCACATGATTTAAATGAAGAGAAATGACCTGCAAGATGAAACACTGTGCGTCTGTGTAATGAGGGTTTTTAGGATTCTGCACTGCCTGCTTGTATTAACACTCCATCTGATTCCTTTATTTAGCTGCCCTGCCAGTCTGCTTTATAGGGTGTGTCACCTAAACCACTCTGTGAATACATATGAGCAACCCAACAGACACTTATAATGCTAATGATGAAATTGCTCTCTCTCCTTTCTCTTTTTTTCAATTTCCCTCTCCTTCTCAATCTATTTCATACCCCTGCCCTCTCCCATCACCCGTACTGTGTTGCTTATTTCCTGCTCTGTCTGCAGGATGTAGCAGGGAAGGTGCTGGACCGGTGGGCCATCATGACGTTCGAGGAGGAGATTGCCACACTGCAGCAGTTCCTGCGTTTTGGCGAGACCAAGTCCATAGTGGAGCTGATGGCTCTGCAGGACAAGGAGGGCCAGGCAGTGTTGGTTCCCAGCACTCGCACCAACTCAGACATCCGCACTTTCATTGAGCGCAACACCCCACGCACTGCTGCCAACCTCTCCACATCCAAAGTCGATAAGCTGAGCAGCAACAGCATGCACCACTTTGAGAACTTTGTCAACAGCATGGCTTTTATGCTGCCCTTCCAACTGTTAGGCTCTGTTCCTGCTCCGTTTTTGGGCTCACCAACAGGGGCACCGCCGCACCAGCACCACCAGCAGCACCAGCAGCCATTCCGCGGATCAATGGAGCAGCAGACTCAGAGACGAGATGATCAAGGTCGGGATGGTCTAGGAAGGGACAATCCCATCCCTCTTTCCCACCCTCCAGAAAGCAGCCTGCTAGGGTCCAGCTCTGTCTCATTCACTGCTGATCTAGACCAAAGCGGAGACAAGCCGATGGACAGCCTCTCCACCACCACCACAAAGATCGAGGCAGAGGACTTCTCCACTAGTGACAACTACTCGGATGGGCCATCGACGCCGTGCACACCCTCCATGAACTCTGACGTAACCCAGATGTCACCCGAGGGCAAGCTGCGCTCTTTGGACAGGAATGGGTGCAGCGGTGGAGGGGTTTCGGGAGGAGGTGGGGGAGGATGCTCTTTGAAGAAAGGTCGGGTATTTTGCAACGCCTGTGAGAAGACCTTCTACGACAAAGGCACTCTGAAAATCCACTACAATGCAGTACACCTGAAGATTAAGCACAAGTGTACCATCGAGGGCTGCAACATGGTGTTCAGCTCGCTGCGCAGTCGCAATCGCCATAGTGCCAACCCCAACCCGAGGCTACACATGCCAATGAACCGCAACAACCGGGACAAAGACCTGCGGGGCAGCTTGTCTGGTGATGAGAGCTCTCAAGGAGAGAAGAGGTCTGAATATGGAACCCCCATCCCTGTCTGCTCTGCAGAAAGCCATAAGTCAGTGCCCAGCTACATGGTGAGCCATGTCGACACTGGCTCGAAACTCCACAGCAGCTCGTTTCCCAGCATGGGCCAGAGTGGCATCCTCTTCCCTAACTTAAAAACAGTACAGCCAGTCCTGCCTTTCTACCGCAGCCTGGTAACTCCGGCAGAGCTTGCCAACACCCCAGGTACACTACCCTCCCTACCTCTGTTATCCTCCTCCGTACCTGTCAAACCTATCACAGCCCCTGATCCCTGCATGACAGACCCCATACCAAAGAAAAAGTCAAGGAAGTCAAGCATGCCAATAAAGATAGAGAAGGAAGTGATAGAGCGGGATGAGGAGATGGACAAGGGGAGCAGCTCTGAGGACGAGGCTCCTTTACAGGACAGGAACAAGGAAGAGTGTGACGGACACCGAGCAGAAGGACATATGTGCGCAAGACAAGCTAGGGAGGAGAGGGAGGCAAGAGGGGCTTTCATTGGGGAAGAGAAGGAAAGGGAGGGCGCCAAGCATCTGTTGGACCAATCCTTAGATACAGAAATGACAGCGAGGGAGGACAAAGATGATGAGCAAAGGCAAGCTGAAACCTCTGCACCCTCCTCCTTCCGAGATAGACTGATGGAGAATCACTGTGACAACAACTTACTCTGTCAGGAACCAAATGGCAATGAAGAAAGGGAGGACAGGGATCATGCAAACTCGCTGCATGCAGCTGACAAGGTTTCCGAGCTCCAATGGGATGAGGGTGAGCACAGGCTGACTAACGGGGGAGCTCTCCAGCTCATAGACCGCCAGAGAGAGGGATTAGGATTGGACAGCTGTGTAGACGACTACAGTGACTCAGGTTTGTCTCACCTTGACCCCAGCGCTGACCTGCCACACCACTGTGAGATCTGCAGTAAGACCTTTAAGAACCCCTACAGCGTCAAGATGCACTACCAAAATGTCCACCTGAAGGAGATGCACATGTGCACAGTGGACGGCTGCAATGCTGCCTTCCCCTCCCGCAGGAGCCGAGACAGGTGAGAGGCAGCCATATTTTCTTATTGTTCCAGCATCTGTTATTAGGATTGCTGACAGATGTAAACCTGTACATTTAGTTTCCAAAGAGTTCATATTCCAACTCTTTGGCGTTGCCGTTTAGCTTATTCGGGACATATATATATATATAACCCTGCCTATACTGAAACATGCAAACACTTAGGCCCTTATGATCAAATCATACTTTCTGCATTCATGTAGCTATCTGCGTGGCGGAAATAGTCACCTGTCCACACAGGAGCTGCGCATACTCTGTGCAGATGTCGGCATGCAACCAAAATGTATTAAGACTGTACACATGGACAGTTATGTGCCCATATGCAGAAACTAAATGTAGAATAAACAGAACTTATAATATACTGTAGCACATACTACATATTGATTTACATTGTTTAAAGGGAAGTCCATATTAGATGACTGGATCTGACACGTCTGACTGTGTTCTTTTCTTTATACTTCATCTGTTAACAATAAATAGTGTGGCAAAAATAGCAACAAAAAAAAACTGCTGACTCTATAATCATTGGGATGACTTATTTATTTATTATTATAATTCGTCTATTGCTTTGGCATTGTAGGGTGGACATGGCCTCAGTCACTTGAGCATGACAATAAGAACGTATATTTTATGTGGTTTTAAGTTATATTAGATAAAAGATCTTCACCATGTGGTGTAATACATTTATCGTTTGTTTTTTTAATCTACAGACACAGTGCAAATTTGAACCTACACAACAAACTGCTGACCAAAGACTCATTCAGCCCAGCCAACACCCTATACTTGCCCTCATCCCACTGTAGAGACAGAGACTCTGTTGGCCGGGACTACTACCAAGACCAGCGGGACAGAGATCGGACCCATCGAGACCCAACTAGCCAAAACTCTGTCATCTTCCGAGGACACAATCGCATGGGCCTGGTCTTCCCAATGAGCAAAATGTCTACTGCACCAACCAGTGCTGAGACCTCTCCCTTAGGAGAAATGGAGGGATTAGGAGTAGTAGAAGGGGGTGGAAATGGGGACGATGGGGCAGTCTTGGACCTGAGCACTACCTCCTCTGCCCCACCTCGTGGCAGCGGCAGTGCTCGATCTTCCTGGGACTCAGACGGTGCCGGTAGTGAGGAATGCGAAGGGATTGAAGAAGATGAGGAGGCGCACCCCATGGAGGACAGTGATGAAAGCTGCGATGGGATTGGCATGGGGAGGCCTGGGGGCGAGGAGTTGGCACTCGGGGAAGAGAGGACCCTGGGCTGTATTGGGGGAGGACAAGGCGGGCTTCAGGTAGGCGGGGGTGGATCTCCCATAACCTGCCATGTCTGCCAAAAGGTCTACAGCAACAAGGGCACATTCAGAGCCCATTACAAGACTGTCCATCTGCGACTGCTTCACAAGTGTAAAGTCCCTGGCTGTGATACATCCTTCTCCTCTGTGCGAAGCAGAAACCGGCACAGCCAGAACCCGAACCTTCACAGGAACCTAGCCGTTAGCTCAGGTGCCACGATAGACCAGGAGTAGGGTTTTGAGCTCATATGCCAACATGACCAATTTCCTTGGTTCTAATTGTCTTTTTGTTGTTGTTGTTGTTGTAGTTGTTGTTTTTGGGCACCTAAAGAAGGCTCACCAATTAGCACTTTTTAAATTCCATACCGTAGTCCAATTCTTTTGTCATATTTTGGGAAAAAGGAGAGAGAAAAAAATAAAGTACAATAAGGAGTTCATTTGTTGTGGCAAATGCAACTTCCTTTTCTAACAAATGGCTATACACAAACCTGTCTGTGTTTACACATCAACATATAAAGAATAACCGAAACATACACTAAATTCATTTTCAACATTGAGCAATGCAACCTTCCAGTCTTAATCTTCTGTTGTGACGCAGTACTGATTTTTGTTTTGCATTGGTTTGCCTTACAGCCCAGTTTAGACCTTAAAAAGATTAATTTGTATGAACTGAATTTGTCCATGTGTTGTCCAAAGTGAGAGTTGATCCATGAAACTGTATCATGCGAGTTATTTCTTTCTGGTGTTTTTGTTGTCAGATATCCATATCTTCCCTGTGAAGCTGTGCATAATGTATTGATCAAAAGCAGTAGTGAAGTAACCTCTACATGTGTCATTTCATTCATTTGGACAATAGTTTTCAAAAATAGTCTTTGTTGAAAAGCTATAGTGTTGTAAGCTTGACCAATAAGTTATTGTGTGGTATTATATATGATCTGTCTTTACTGTTTGTTGCATACTGCAAATGTTGACCAAAGATTTTTTTCAGCCCACAGGTGTGTATAGAAACCCCTTCATTGCGTGTGAAGGGTTTGCAGTATTAAAAGGGCCCGCCCAGTCTTTTCTCATCTACTTTGTGATTAACAGCAGTATTCAGGGGTGGGCTCTGTTGTAAGATAAAATAGAATTCACCAACACAAACAAACAAAAAAAAAACAGCTTTTGACTGAAATGGGTGAAAAGAATATCTTGATTTTGGTGGAGTTTTTGTAAACAAAATTGCTCATGGGACTAGACTTGATTAAGGTATTGCTCTTGTATTGTTTGTGTGGTTGCTTGCAGTATCCTGACTGACTGGACAAACAGCAGGAAGAAATGCTGTGTCTGGAGGCTAGAAGCATGTACTGTGAATAAGTCAAACACTGAGAAATAAAAAAGAAAAAAAAAGAAATGCAATTTATAATAATGGCCCCACACGTGAGCACACCCTAAAATAGAACTGGTAAACAATATGTTTATTGAACTGTATATTCTGTGAATAGAGTAATTTGTTATCTGAAAGAAACCAAAAAATATACTGTATAAAATAATGTCACCACTAACATTACATGTTTTTTTTTCTTTTCTTTTTTTTTGTGAATGAACAAGAACATTGTGTTGTACATTATGATTATTTCACCATGGTCTATTGTTCTGGTTTTGCTCTACAATCTGCATATTGTTTTCATTCTGTATTTAAATGGAATGGGCCCAATTTAAGATCCCATTTGTTTGTTGTTTGGATTTGTTAAAAAAAAGAGCAAAATCTACATATGTTGACTGGTGTTCATGTTTCCTTTGATTTAATGTTACAATATTCATTCCAATTAAATAAAAAGCCATATGTTTGCAAGCCTCATTCCATTCAATTTTATATCCATTATTAGCACCGTTGTTAGTGCAGAAGAGCCAATATAAGCCAATATGAGCAACACATCATATTCTTATATATGTTTGGAACATGTTTAAGTACACCAATGCAAACAAAGAAAAACAGAATTGTCGCCTTGCTCATTTCCGCAGCAGTATCATCCGATCCAGGCTGACTCCCTCGAGTCCTTGTAAAACTCGGTGTTAGGCGGAGCAACACTGATGAGCCTCTAACAGACACACATAGCGATTGGCTGCTGGGAAGATAACATACAGGCTTCACTGCAGAAAATATTCCTCTTAACAAGTCATTCAAAATAGACGTGGAACTAAAATTTTGATTTTTCACCCAAATTGCATACCAACACATTTTCTCACAAACAGTATTGCTTGTTTTTTATTATTATTATTATTATTATTATTATTATTAAGGCCTTGTTCTGACTGCCAGCATAAATCCATCATTTGGCATATCCAGATTGTATCCAGAAAAAAGGAGGTGGTTTGAAAAGCTATTCCAGTCAGATTTCTACAGATGTGGACGCTCTGACCACACATTCCACGGGAACGCCGACACAGCCGACAGTGCTGACACTGCCACCTTTGCCAGGCAACAGCCACGACATAGTGTCAACAACTGCATTGATGAATTCGCTGTTTATCAGACCACAAATGCGATAAGAATTAGATAGCTAGCACACCCATGTGGTCCCTCCGCCTCCCTTTACCACAGCTTGCAGACTACTTCTTTGGAGGATAGCATACGGCAGGGTAATCTCCTGGCAGGGGGAAGTGAGCTGCTGGGCTCATTTTGTGTAGCCAGTGTAGCACCAAGTATGGTGGAATTAGCAAGCTAGCTAGCTAATTAGTAGGTTGCTTCCTAGTTAGCTAGCGTTAATTCCACCATGCTTTTATGCTACACTGATTAACGTTACAGAAAATGCTTCCATGTTGGAAAGCCACATCACCAGCGTAGCTAGATGGTTACCGACGCCAACACCGTTACCACGGCAATCCATGCAAATAGATTGGTAATGTCTTGACACACAAATCTGATCAGATCACTTGCAAATAACAGTGCAGATAGTGTGTCTAATAAATCTAATTTGAGAAACAAATTGGATTTGCCTGCAGTGTGAACGTAGTCTAAGACTACTGCCATGGGGGTAAACGGAATTGAATTTATGTTTCTCGCAAAACTGCGCAATGTCACAAGGACATTAAAGAAATTCTGCAATTTTTCCTTCCGGAAACCAGGGCCACTTCTAGCCTTTTAGGGGCCCTGTGCAGAATGTTGTTTTGGGGCCCCTATTGAAACTATGGTGGGGCGATTCCAAACCCTCTAAGGTAGTGGCATGCCGTTACACATACAGTTTTCACTTCAAAGTTAATTGGAACATTTGGTGGGCTAAAAATGTTTTATTCAGCATTCTGCCAAACAAGCCAGCTACTGCTAGTGTTGGTAACTTAAGGGAAAGTTTGCAGATTTTCTGTACTGATGTAGTTCTGTTCTGTACATGCTGATGAATGGCGTCAGTACCCAGAGGTCCGTGTTTAGCCGCTGGTAAATCTCCACTGGATGACTAGCTTCAGAGGGGTTGAAAACCAGCAACTTTACCCCTTTAGCATTTAGCTTAGCGCAGCCCCATTGCAACCATAAACAACACAGGGTTGGCCTAGCTCCACTCTCTCGTCAAAAATTGTCACATCCAGTTGCAAAAAAACAAGATGGCGACGCCCATATCGCCAGACTCGAGGCTTCAAATAGACATTCCACAAACCAATGGGTGACATCACAGATGTTATCTCCACTATTTTTACAGTTTGTTAGTTACAAATGCCAGACATGTATTTATGATACAAAAAACTCAAGGAACTCCAGTTCAGCCACTGCTACTTGAATAACATACTTGACAAACATAATTTTCAGCATCGTACTGATATATTACTTATTACTTAAAAAAAAAATCTTTTTACTGACATAAGCTAGCATCAGCTTAATTCAGAATCAGGACAGTCACTTAACTTTATGTTGGCTTAAAAGAAGGATTAACCTCACCTTTTGTGATATTAAATTCAACACGTTCGTAAAAGTAAGATGTTGTAAAACACCTTTTTGATCTGTGAATTTTTATTCCATTTTGCTTACTTTCAGCATTTATTTTGCTTGAACATCCAAAAGCAGCAAAAAAGTTGCCTTTTTTAGTCTTAAGGTCAGAATGGGTCAGATGTCCGTCCCAAGAAATGTCCCTTTCTGGAAACATGATCCACAGGCCTTCCTTGAGGTGAATTGTCTACTGAGGAAATAGTCCCTATATGCAAACTGATTACAGTGCAAGAGACAAAAATATTCTTTTGTAATTTTGGTGAACCAACCATTTAAAAAAAACCTGTAATGTCTAATGAGTTGGTTCTGGCTCAATCATGTGTCCTAGTCTTGGTTTTAATGGAACAACCTGCCTTATTTTGCCTTAGGCAATGCATACACAACAGGACAATTTCACAAATTCAGAACAATGTTTTAACAGATTCAAGATGAATGAGGATTTAATAAGAGACTAAATGTCTCATTAAGCAGGACTTGTTTTCAGAGGTTATCTTGCCATCAGGAATGGTTGACAGGCCAAAGGAGGGGTGTTGTCCACAGAATAACTGTGTTCAGGTAAACCTCTACCACCACCTACATGTCCCAGATTGGGCAACCACACAAAACAGACACAAATACAGCTGGAGACACAGACAAAGTCATAGACACACAGGTGCAGCATCAGCAATGTCAAAATCTACACAGAACACAGAGGCAGCGTTATAGTGTTGAAAAACATCCACCGGGCAAAGGATATTTTTGTTCGAACTTGATTAATATTAACGATTATATTTTAATTTTTGTGATCCTGCCTTTTTGAATGATAAAATGGAAGAGCCACGTGGATGGTAGTCGCATCCAGCAGTTGTTAAAATTTGCATTGCAGTAAAATGGCATACACTACACTCCTTGAAAAAAAAGCTCTCACAGTTATTGAAGAGGTGAATTAATCGCAGTAATACTGCTATGCAAAGTTAAAGGCCATGGATTGAAATGGACCAGGGACAGTGGAAGTATCGTTGGGCCCACATTAAAAAGAGCGAGGATGACAAATCTGTTACGCAACATGCCAAAGTATTGCACTATTACAGAGGGCTGAAAGCCTTGCATAACTCAACAATTCAACCCACCCATCACATTTACTGTACATTAGTGAGCCTGCAGAGCTGTTCCTCATCACTTTGGAGCTGAAAAACCCAGTTCTGACAAGTGGCCCCCATCCTTTTTCTCTGGCACGTTGCAGAAATCTAGTACCACTCAGAGAGGGCACAATGGGTTATTTCAGTCCCTCCTGTGTGCTGTATGTAGGCGACAATATTCAGCAGAGAACCTGGTTGATCTGTAGAGGTGGAGCACTTGCTCAGCTTCCTCCACAGAGCTGCATCTATCTGGAACAACTTGCAACTTTAGGGCTATTTTTAAGAAGAATTGGACCACTTTCAGAAAGCATTCAGTGGTAAATATGGAAAAGATTGAAACTGAGGCTGAGCCATCACAGTTAGTGTGTACGTCGGTAGCTGGCTTACAGTTACCTCTTTATAGTATTGACTGTTTGGTGTGACTAAACACAAACTGCAAAAAACATCCAGAGGTTATTTTTGCAGGAATAACGCAAGGTGAAACAGTATTTCTATTACCAACTGGTTAACTGCTGAGATCTTCAATAAATCAGAATCAGTTTAATTGTCACTACCATAATACACATTTGGCATACATGGAAGCTAGATATTGTTCTCCATAGTTCATGGTATGTTACGTAAAAAAGAAAAAAAAGAACTGACACATAATAGACAGAGACAAATTAAAAATAGACTTTCCTTAAAATATCATTTAAAAAAGGGGCATCATTAAATAGTAAAACAATTTTTAAAAAGTGCTGTTGTGATGAGTACTGTACACGAGCAAGATATGGTACCAGTGTGCGATGGTACACATTGAAAGTGCATGAGCATTTACATGTATACATTATGTGTGTGTCATCTCAAATAGAGGGAGCAATGGGTGGATCTTGCCCTGATGCTCTGGAGCCTCCTACCAGACAGCAAGAGTGCGAAGAGGTGTTGGGATGGGTGGGAGGGGTCGGTCAGTATGTTTGTGGCTTTACTGTCACATCTGTCTTTGTATATGTTGGCTGTGGAGGGGAGAGAGACACCTATGAACTTTTCTGCTGCCCTCACTATTTTCTGTAGGGGCTTGCGGTCAGTGACAGAACAGTTCCCATACTAGACAGTGACGCGGTGTGTTAAGACGCTCTTGATGGTTGCTCTGTATTTTAAGATGCTCTCGATGGTTCCTCTGTATGTTAAGACACTGTCATTAGTTCCTCTGTAAGTTAAGACGCTCTTGATGGTTCCTTTCTTGGGGATGGCTGTGGTTTTGATGGACCAGTTCAGGTCATCGGCAATGTACACCCCCAGGAACTTGGTGCTTCTGACCTTTTTGACAACAGTGTCATTGATGGTCATTGGGATGTTCACACTGCGTCTTTTCCTGAAATCAACAACCATCTCCTTGGTTTTCTCCACATTTAAGGAGTTGTTGGTGTCACACCACTTGGCCAATTGCTGCACCTCCTCTCTGTATTGCACATCATTGTCGTTTGTGATCAGACTAACTACTGTTGTGTCATCAGCAAATTTAATAATGTGGTTGAAGCTGGACCTGGCAGAGCAGTCGTGGGTTAGTAGGGTGAACAGGAGTGGGCTGAGCAAACAGCCTTGAGGGGCGCCAGTGCTCAGTGTGATGGTGCTAGATGTTTTGCCTCCTATTTTGACTAGTCTCACATTGCCAGCCCTACCTCCACAGTGCACCGGAGGAGGGTCTGGCTAGTCCATACAGCATTCCGGGAAGCGAGAAAAACATGCTCTGGCCATTTCTTTAAACCAATCACAATCGTCTAGGGCGGTGTTAAGCGCCGGACACGACGGTGGCTCTGCAAAATAGCCTCTGGAAGGAACTTGTTTTGGTGGTACATGTGTATGTTCAAAAGTTGTTTTAGTCATGCAAGAGAAAACTCAGATAGGACAGATAGTCTTGCTAGCTGTCTGGATTTACCCTGCAGAGATCTGAGGAGCAGTTAACCATAGTCCTCAGAAATCCACCGGAGTTTGAAATGCCAACACAAAGAAAGAGGAAGGTAACGGACATCTGGCCAAAATGAGGGACATCCGGCATAATTTCCTGGGGCACCTGACAATACCATAAAAATTAAACGTTGATATAGACTAATTTTGACTGACTGTGGCCTGCAGGTGAGGAAGTCCAGTATCCAGCTGCAGAGAGATGTGTTGAAACCCAGTGTGTCCAGCTTCCTTATCAGCTGTTGTGGAATCAAGGTATTGAATGCGGAGCTGAAGTCAATAAGCAGTCAGAGGAGCACGTTGAGCCAATCTTTTTTGGAAGAGAAAACAAAGATGAAAAAAGTATTACCCAACTGGGTCCTAAAACACAGTGCTTTCAAGTGGGGGAGCGGAGTTTGTGGCCCGGACGAAGTTATGGAGAAAACACAAGACTTTCACCCAGGAAACTAGAGTTCCAGGAGTACTACTTAAGGGGACCGATGTTTTAACCCAAACTACAATCTTTTTTCTAATCTTAACTAGTCGTTTTAGTGCCTTAAATTAACTGTCGTCGCCGACAGTCACCTTTTGTCAGCTAAACTCAACTGCATTGGCCGCTGAAAGGACCAGCACCTCACAGTGCCCTGTACCCGGCTCACAACCTTTTGTCGGCTAAATTTAACTTAACTTAAACTTAACTGTCATGTGACCTGTCAGCAGGGCTGGACTGGGACAAAAAATCGGCCCTGGCACCCCCACTGTGATTGGTCAGACACATTCCCTGCATACAGTCCTCTTAAAATATGCGTGGATTCTATGATATGAGTTGCCTAGGGTTCAGCATTCATGTGATCGTTTTGGATCCTTCAAGAGGGGACTTAAGACTTATCTGTTGATCTTACACTTAAATAATTCATTCATTCTTAGAGTTATGATTTGTATATTTATGGTATTTTTATAATTTTTTTATTATTGATATTGTATTGTCATTATTTTTATTATTACTATTTTGCTTAATATTGGCTTAGCAACTTTAAAAACAGTTTACCCGGTAATTTTAACTATTGTAAGATTCATATTTTGTCACTTTGGACACAAGTGTCTGCTAAATACAATAACCATAACTAGAACCCTTCCCAAAAGCTACAATAAAGCTGAGAGTAGTATATGCCCTGGAAAAGAGCACCAATACATAAGAAGCTAATTAAGCCATTCAAGAACACTAATGTTTGTATCAATCTGTCAGACTCTACAACACCTGCACCACCCGATAATGTTGTAGTTTTTTTCGGGTCCTGTCTCAATCACCCACCACTCAGCATGGCTCTATGTATATATTTGTTATTATCTGTATTTATATTTTTCCATCTGTATTTATATTTTTTCCATTCCAAGTACTTACTTTTTCAATATTATTTATATTATGGTCACACTTAAATATTATTTATATTATGGTTAATTACTTTTGCTGTTATGTAATTACATATTTTTCAATCTAATTCCACGTCAATTACATTACAGTATTTTTTTTGCACTGCCCACCTCACTTTACTTAAATACTTTTTATGTAATGCCACTTTACATTCATTCAGTGTTGTTTGCACATTGTCTGTTGTTTGCCTGTTTTTTGTTTGTTTGGTTGTTTGTTGGTTTGTTTTTATTGTGGAAACACTGCTGCTGTAATAAGTGTTTTTCCCCATTGTGAGATGAATAAAGTATTAATAAAAGTATTATCTGATCAACACTGATTTTGTAGATCACACAGACTTTTCAGCTACCCAACAGGCTAACCGCTAGCATTTTCAATGGAAGCTTAAGCAGTTAGGTTACCTGACAGCCACTAACTTTAATGTTACAGCCAAACTGCTTGTTATCGTTATGACGTGACGCGCGCGCACGAACACACACACGCACACACACACACACACACACACACACACACACACACACACACACACACACACACACACACACACACACACACACACACACACACACACACACACACACACACACACACACACACACACACACAGCCTACCTCCCTTCCTGAAAGTCCCTGTTAATTTGTCTAGTCCTTACCACATCGTCATCTACTCTCTCTTCCATCTTTTCCTCACTCGCCTCCTCCTCGCCTTCTTCCCTGACATCGTTGTTTCTGCTTCTATAGCCAGCCACCTCTCCTCCTCCTCGGCTTCAGGTAATGCTGATGTTGAAGCAGCTATACAGCCCCAAACATGTCCGAAATTTTTGAGGACTCCGCCTGTAGATTCTTAATCTTTTTCTCCTCTAATTTCTCTGCACCTCCCTTGCACTTGGTGGTCGTTTGTCCATTTTAAGGTGAACGCTAAACTTCCAGCATAACTATTACAGCTCGTGTCTCAGGGCCGGGAGGCGTGGCCATAGTGGGATTTGTAAATTTGCGGCCCGGAGTGGGGAAGGTGGTTCCTGGATTTGATTGGGTCAGGCCAGTGCCAATAAACAAAATTAACCAATGGGCCGCTGTGAGTTCTTTATGGGCCGGCCCGGCCAAAAAATTAAAAAAAGGCCTATTTATATCAGTGATTCGGCCCAAAAGTCCGTCGGCCCACCGGGAAAATGCCCGGTATGCCAGATGGCCAGTCCAGCCCTGCCTGTCAACTGTGAACTGTGCTTACATGACCGGCCAGTGGTCGCTGTAATTTCGTAGGACATCATAGGAATTGTTGTGCATAAGTTTTTGTACGATCTCATACGAACCTGTTAATGACAATGCGTTATGTATTAGCAAACAACTTCTGAAAAAAATACCTGTCTGTCTGCTGTTTCAGCTGATGAGTTAATATACAGTAAAGTTATCAGAGCTTATTAATTGAAAACAGCTGCCTGCTGCTACCTAAGATCGGTGGGACTGAACCAAACCTTAAAGTCGTGGGCTGTAAAACCAAAACAGTGAGATAAAGGAGGCTAAAAGGCTCTGTAAAGCTGAGGGGAACTACAGAGTTAGGTTTGTCTCTATAAGTGAAGCCCTTCACATTACTCACAGGCAGTTGAGCCACTGTAAATATGAAAACCAAAATAGTGCAGCTTTAAACAATAAAACAACGTAGCCATGTTCCCAAATCAGCTGCAGTGTTACGTCAGTGTCTACAATGGTATCATGACCAGTGGTGGAAGAGTTATTCAGATCTTTTACTTGAGTAAATGTTCAAAAAATAATGTAGTAAAAATACTCTGTTACAAGTAAAAGTCATGCATTGAAAATGTTACTTAAGTAAAAGTATGTAAGTATCATCAGGTAAAAGTAGTTAAAGTATTAAAAGTAAAGAAAAATCCTCACATTTTAGAAACTGTAAAGGATCCAAACAGTTTAATGGTGTGTTTAATGGTCTAATCATTTCAGCTGGACTTGTAGGCCGTTATATTGTTGGCTAGTTTCATTTATAATAAAACATCCTTTTTTATAAACTACAGGTGTTTGGTGTCCAAAAATCTTAATTTGCAAAGTAACTAGTAACTTAAGCTGTCAGATGAATGTAGTGGAGTTAAAAGTATAAGATTTCTCTCTGAAATGTTGCGGAGTGGAAGTAGAAAGTGGCATGAAAAGAAAAGACTCAAGTAAAGTACCTCAACATTTGTACTTAAGAACAGTACGTGAGTAAACTGATTATGACTGATAGAAACGATGGTTAAAACTACAAAAAGACTCAAACAGTAACAAACTAATTGTCCTTCACATCAGTGTGACACTCTTCAGTGTGATGTAAGCCATGAATCTTAGTCTCTGAGATGCCCCCAGAAAGTACAAGTAAATCAAAATATTCCCATGCTTTTCTTGAGCATACATCATCTGATTGCTATCTTGAAAGATAGATTTGCTACGAGCCAGCACCTGGGAAGCAATGGATACGTGCGCGCTACTGTGAGAATCCCAAACAGTGAAACTGAGCCCTCTGAACAACACGGCTTCTGATCCTCCACATGTTCCAGAGAGAGGGGTCTTTCTGGGGCACTGACACCGGATCCCACCTCTCAGCCCTGGGATGGGGATCAGGGCTGGCAGGAGGGAGGGAGTGGAACTGGAGGGTAAGGCAGAGAAGGGGGGAGAGAATGGATTGTCCACGGGTGTTTGGGAAGCTGAGGAATATGAGGGGGTATTACCGCCCGGCACAGCAACCAGATGGACAGCAGATGACTTTTGTTCCTCCAAATACTCTGCAGGCCGAGGGAGGAAAAGGAGGAAGAGGAGGAGGTGGAGAGGAGTTAAAGCAGAAGGGAGGAGGGACAGGGCAGGAGGAGAGACGAGACAAGCTTAAGTGAAAGTTTCAGTTTTGCACACAAGTTTTTCTTTTCTTCCTTCTCTAGGCTGTAACATGTTGATAAAAGCAATTTGTGTGCCTGCCACGATTTAAAAAATTTGTTTACATAGGTATTACATTGACCATTATTTATACTGTGTGTTATATTATTAAGAAATACACAAAAAAAAACATTGATAATTCAATTTCATTGCTAAAATGTCCATTAACCGATGAGCCCCGGTATCCTGGAATCAGTGTAATATCCTACAGCCTTAATTCAACTGTGTACACAAATTCAAACCTATTCATGGTTATGCTTCACCGCAGCAGGGCATGCCAGCGCAGGAGTGGAAACTGCTGCTAGTCTGCCCCCTGCTGCTGGGAACCACATCTGTACTGGTTCCACCATGTGCTCCTCTGCAGGCCTGCAGTGCCCCCTGGTGGTGCAAGGAACAAGTCACAGGCAACAATCTCTGCACAACCTCTCAACACATATTCAGATTAGTAAACAATGTAAGATGAAAACTATTCATTTCTTTAAGTAGCATATATCAGTCCTTCCAGAAAAATGCGGAGTTTTTTTGCGATTGTTGCGGGCAAAAATCTTTGATTATGCGGCACGTTTTCTTAAAAAATGCGATGGAATATGCAGGATATTTATTCAATCTTATGCGCTGAAATTGCGGGAACTTGCAAAAACTGTGGGAACTTGCAAAAACTGCAGTTTGATGAAAAAGAGAAATGATGTCGCATAATTACGTCCCTTCATAACGTTCCCATGGCAACAGGGGAAAATGGCTGCTCTTGAACATTTTTCAACTTTCTGCAAAGATATATGTGACTTTTGTGCAACGAAAGAGGGATTATGAAATCATGCAAGCCCCGCATATTTTGCGTGGAAATCGGCAATTTATGCGGCGAAAGTGCGGCGTATTTGAAAAAATGCGGCCCCCGCATAAATATGCAGACTTTGGCTGATTATGCATTGAATTATGCGATCGCATAATTGCGTTTTTCTGGAGGGATTGATATATAAACAAATAAAGATGCTATATATTTTTGTATATGCAACATATACATATATATATATATATATATATATATATTTATATACATACATATGTATAATTTTGACCTTTTTTCTGTAGCAACATATATCGACTCTTATTTACATGCGCTATTGGTTTGTTCTGTCAGGACATACATGATTTCAAAACTATATAGTTTTAAAGTAGTTAGTTATGTAGTGGTTACTTAATCCGCAGAAAAGTTCATATTAATCTCAAATTCAGAGTTTAATGAACTCAAAAGAAAGTAAATGCTACTGGCTCTAAACATTTTTAAGGTAGTAGAACTTCTAAACATTTTTTCAGGTTATCAATACTTAATTAATTTGAGCATTCGGGTTTACAGCGTATAAGGGGACCTGACAGCTCAACACACTGCAATGTTGAAAACAAATGAAACTAGACAAAACAGATGAAGAAAATATCTTAACCAGTTAGACAACAATATTGTAGGCAAGGTGAGAAAAGTCTAACCTGACTCCGCCAGATGGATTGCTTCGCATTTGCTCGGCATATCCATCTGGGAACTTTCCGTTGGAGAACTTTTGGGAAGGGGCGGAATACTGGTTATTTGATTGGATGAACCATCTGTCTATCACCTATGTTGGTGATAGACGGGCCAAATCAACCAATCAGATCCACGGAGCGTATGAAAATACAACCACAAGCCCGCCCCTGCTGCTGCAGGCAAAGCATAGCTCGTAAGCTCAGCATGCAAGCAACATGTCGGTAAAGGATATTTGCCGTTTGTGTAACGAGAATTTAGGAATAAAAGTCACCATTTCAGGTTCCCGGACCATATTCCAAAAGAATGATCCAAGAGAAAAAAAGCATTAGCGAGCGGCTAACAGAATTAGGGCTACCGCTGGCTGATAATACTGGTTAGCTTATTAGATAAACCATCAATCTATCACCACCTAACCCACCTCAAAACCAACGCTGATTGGCCCGGTTGTTTGGCTAACGGCTCCAAATTTTCTCTGCCTCAAGATGCCAGACTGATCTGCGAGTGGAAAACTGGAGCTCGCGAGATCAGGACGGTCTCACGAGGCTAAGAAAAGTCTGCAAGTGGCACAGAATGCAATGGAAATAAGAATTTGAGTAAGATGACTTCAAGATCTTAAAGTAAAGAAGACCGGTTAAAACATACAGAAAATAGTTGCCCTAATGATGTTTTTAACCTTTGGTTCTGCCCTTTCAGAGCTAGAACTCCTGGCACTCAAAGGGCAGCTTATGGATCAGGTGGGGGCCTTGAAGATTGAAATAGACATATAACATGATCTTTTTCTGCTTTCTAGGGCAATGCCCTACCACACGTCTCTCTTCTGAGTTAAATAATTTTTTACAGACACAATTTACTGTGCATTTGTTTTAATGAGTTATTACCCTAATAGGCCAACTTCGCATTAAATGAATAATGTAGGATGGTTGCTTGACATTATCAAATGCCTCTCTCACAGCTGGCCTGCTGGCAGTTTTAATCCAGCTCTGCAAAGTTGCATATCTTTTAGCTGCTTCTTTGAGCTCTCTTTCTCTCTCTTCTTCAGTCGTCTTTGTTGTGAAGGCATAGGTTATCATTTTTTTTAAATGCAAAGTTTATTAGCCTACATTAACCAATTGGGACATTAATTTATCATCTAATAAAAAAATAAGGCACCTTTCACTTTCACTAACGTCACATCTGATTGTTGGTTGAAAACTCACGTGACATATTGACTGTAAACAATGTATAACCTAGCGCACGCTCATGTAACGGACGTAACGTTGCTACGTTAGCCTGCTGCTGCAAGATAGGCTGTCATTAGCTTCGGTTGATAACGTAGCATTTTACGTTACTATAGCTAAGGCAATGCTGCACGACGTGATGCAAACTTTACAAGCTGAAGCTTTATTTTATTCAAAACTCAAGTGGATTGTTTTGGTTACTATTCACAGGGCATTTGTCATAATCTCCATAACTTTAAAAACTCATGTGAAGGCTGAAGAGCTTTCCCTCTCTTTCACATCACATGCAGTGCTTCGTGTGTGAGAATATAAACAAAGTCACGTGACGGGCATCGGTGAGGGCAAGATTGGATGATATAGCAATTTTATTTGATTTAACTTTATTAATGATTGGCGTATTATCGTAATAATGCAGCCACCACAGCAAAAAAATAAAGAAGAAAGTAAAAGAAAAGTTTATTTAGGCTCTTTCACCAGAGGGGCATAGCCAATCAAGGCAAACGGGCAGTTGCCCAGACAACTATAGAGCTCAACAGTCCCGCCTAAAGTGTGTTCTGGAAGTAAAAATACAATGCAATTTCTCCATTGACAATTCTAGTATAAGCCATAAAATCGTAACCGTCGATGGTAGACTTAAAACCAGCTACGA
The DNA here is from genome assembly GCF_004354835.1 of Perca flavescens. Lineage (NCBI taxonomy): Eukaryota > Metazoa > Chordata > Actinopteri > Perciformes > Percidae > Perca > Perca flavescens. The sequence continues at coordinate 6,834,186 of NC_041331.1, forward strand.
CATGCCTAAGCGATTGAATTTGCTCATATAGATGCCAAAGGTTCATGGGGCACCAACCTTGTTTTGAGATAAATGTCTTTTATTTGCGATGTCTTGGATAAGTACTCCATTACCCACAATCCTGAACAATCCCACAATCCCACCGTGATGCCTCTGATTGGTGGAACTCATGCTGGTGCCCAAGATGATAATCCTGTTTTACGAGGATTTATGACACTGCACGAATCACGATCTGTTCCACGCTTCTGCTGTTAGCCTCCACCAGGAAGCTAACATTAGTTTAGCTAACAGCTAATTCGGCTAACCGCTAGCTGACAGCTTGATTCAGTCTAAAATAACGTTAACTCAAACTAAACACTGGGTGAAGCAGGCTACAGCTGACGTAACAGCTGTTTTATATTTTTACGGTTATTTTCAGGTTTTATTTTGAGGGTCTTTTAAAGTTATTACATGCTGTCTCAGCTAGCGGTTAGCCGAATTAGCTGATAGCTAAATTAACGTAGCTTCCTTTATTCAGTGGTGCGCGGTGGTTTATGGGATGAGTAGTTCCTTCGCTCGATAATGAAAATATGTACATGTGTTAATGAACTGAGGATGGGAGTAGGATTTGGTATTCGGTTTCTGATTTGGCAGAATTTTAACCAGTGGATTCGGTATTTGGCCGAACCCCAAAAATCTGGATTCGGTGCATCCCTACTGATTGTGAATAACATAATTTTTATTTGTCTAACGCTTACTGTAAAAACAGTTGGTGTGTTGAATTGGACAGTAAAGTAACGTTAGCTGTCTAGCCGAATTGGGAGTGAATTAACCAACGTCAACATTTGAAAAGGAGAAATTGGGTTGTCTCCAGGAAATAAACTGGTTTAGATTAAAACAGAAATCAATCTGCTGTTTGGCCAACTGTTCCTTCAGGTGAGGGGCCATGGCCTAAAACAATCAACTCCAGTCGAATAGAAGGGTGGCTTATAGAGGCGTAGGCGAGCATGTGCCAAATCCGCCATCTTAGGGACAGAAGGATTGGCGCGACATGTCTGGCATTGCATACAGCGACCCTGATACCTCTTGACTGCTTCCCTCCCCCGCAGGATCCAAAACCGAGAACGCAGCTCACTCAGCACTCTTTCCGGTCCAGGATGCAGGAGTGTCTCATCAAAATCCTGGATGATAAGGTTGGTCAGCGGATGCCTATGGTCTAGCACGATCGGGTGAATGGTGTCTAGTTCGTGCTGCTCCGTTCTCCGTAACCTCCCCCCGACTCTGAGGAGTCCTGTATCCTTGTCATACTCGGGAGATAATGAACCCAAACGGCTGGAGGTTGGTAAGGGTCGGTCAGAGATGAGAGCCTTTACCTCCTCTGGGAATGCCTCCAACTGCGCCTGTTTTAGGAGCAGATTCTCAGCTTTGATGTAGACAGCTGCTTCACTGGGTGAGTCAGAGTTCGGATTGGCCGCCCCGTGAAGGGACCGTGCCGTTGTCCGCATGAGGTCCTTCCAAGTGGAGAACTGGCTGACATCAGGGAGTTGAGGACAGGTGGTGACAGTCACATGTCCGCAGAAGGAGGATTTCTTCAACTCACTATCATCTATTGCTGGATGGGATGATGGGTTAGTCGGCCAGTGATCCTCTGTGTGTCTTAAGAAATCAGGGCCTTGATGCCAACGATGTGGTTGGCACAACTCTTTCAGGGTCTTGCCCCTTGTGATGTCGTCAGCCGGGTTGTTCGCACTATCCACGTATCTCCAGTTATTCACCTCTGTAAGACTCTGAATCTCTGCCACATGTGTACCCACGAAGACCTTGTAGTGACAAGATTCTGACTTGATCCAGTGTAGAACCGTAGTGGAGTCAGACCAGAGTGTGATCTTCCTGATGGGTAAGGTGAGCTCAGTATGGAGGATGCTGGCTAGTTGAGCACCGGTGAGCGCAGCACTCAGTTCTAGCCGTGGGACGGACAGCTGCTTCTTTGGCGCCACACGGGACCTGGCCAGGACGAAGGAGACATGAACTTCCTTCTGAGTGTCTTCTGTCCGTAAATAGGCAACAGACCCGTAATCCCTCTCCGAAGCGTCGCAGAAAATGTGCAGATCTCTGCTGAAACCGAAAGAGGACTCCTAGCAGTGATGGGCCTAGGGCAGGTCCAGGGAGGAGAAGGTCATTGAGAGACTTTCCTTCATACTGAAAGGAGCAGTTGAAGACAATCCTGTCTTTGTTGTTGTGCCACACCATATGGTGAGGTATAAACCACGATTCTGATGTTAATGTCACTGCCTCGGGTGGAACCTCTGCTACATAGCCCATCTTCTCTAGCTTCTGGATCTCCTGACAATAGACCTCGGCGCGATGGGGGTCTTTAGCAAGTCTCCTCTCAGTGTTACGAAGACTTGGCAACACTGCTTCCATAGGAGCTTGAAGAGTGGTGGAGTCGGCTCGGTGAAGCAACGGCATAGCATATCTTAGGACCCCGTCAACATTGACCCTGACAGTGGATGTCTGGAGCAGGTTTAAGGCTTGCTGATCTTGCTTCGATCGGGTCACCTGCTTCTCGCTCAGATAAGGCAGTGTATCTATTTGCCAAAGACGTTCAACGTTCTTAAAGAGCTCAGAGGTAGGTGAGACTGTCGCTGTGAACAGGCACTGCTGCTTAGATGCAGGACCTTGGTTGATACTGGTGGGACCTTGAAGTGACCAGCCGAGCTCGGTGTGGACTGCAATGAGCCCCCCTGAGGGGCCCAACTCCACTGGCTCTATGGGTGTCAAGAGATGAGGCATGTCAGATCCAATTAGCAACAGAGGTTGAGCATGGTCTACAGGATGCAAAGGCAAGTTTCGGAGGTGCTTATATCTCCGTTGGAGAGTTCTCACTGGATAAGAATGTTCCGATAGTCCCAGGTTGTCAGCGGTGAATGCCTGACATATGTGATACTTCCTTTCAGGTTTAGTCAGGGAAGACACGTAGAAAGCAACTGAGGCACCGTGAAGCTGCACTACATCTTGGTGAACAGTTCGAAGGGTAAGTGTTTCAGGCTGTGCGGTGAGGTTCAGGTGTTGCACAGCGTGTGGCAAGATGATGCTTCACTCCGAGCCGTCGTCTAGCACTGCATAGGTTTCCAGTACTCGGTCTTGATTATGAAGTAAGACTTTCACAACTTTCAACATCACCTTGGGGGATCTGCTTGGTCTATCCAGGTACACTTTTGCAGTCTGAGCAGTCACCATGAGGACACTCTGGGTTTGCTGGACTGCATCATGCAGTACTGTTAGGTGTTGCTCTTTACAGGTATTGCATGGTCTCTTGAGGGTGCAAACCTCAGGCTTGTGAGATCGTCCACACTGCCAACACCGCTGTCCATCCGCGATGCACCTCACAATCTGGTTTGTGTCCAGTTTCTTGAACTCTGTACAAGCATTCAGGAAGTGTTTTTTATTGTCGCAGTGAGGACAGTATGGTTTGGGTTTGGATGGGGACTTTGGATGTGCAGACTGTCCTTTGGAGCCATGGTCACCACTGGCAGCGAGGAAGAATGCTGTCGACTTCTCATTCGATTTGTTGAAGGGACGTTGGTCCTTCTTCAGTGGCCTAGGTGCTTCATAGTTATAAAGTGAAGCTGCTCGACCTGCTATGCGCTTAGCTTGGGATTTCATCTGTAGCCAGGAGCTCAGATCAGGTAGAGTGTAAGTTTGATCGGTACCTGTCCGAAGAATACCTTGGTTCAGGCAGTATTCCACAAACCCATCACGATAGCTTGGCAGCATCTTACTCAGTAATCGGTCGACATGGGATCCACATCGTAGTTTGTAGCCGTTCTGACCCTCCAGGGTCTTAAGCATGCCTACCAGTGACTGGATGGATAAGGCGAATGCATCAAAGGCTTCAGGGTCACCAAACTTGAAAGCTGGATTGTTAAGGATGGCACCTAATTCACTTTGGACGAGCTGACGGGGTTGACCATACTTCTCCTGTAGGGCCTGCATAGCTGTTGTATATGGTCTTGGATCGTGCATGTAGGCTTTGGCTAGGTGGAGCGCGCTCTGTAACTTCAGGTTGCCAAAGGAACACTTGGTATTTGTAATGCTCGTTCAGGTGCAGATGGCTGTTCAGCAGGTTGTCGAGCGCCATCTTCAATAAGGCAAAGTCACTTTCTTTGCCGCTCTCAAAGCAGGGAATCATAGGTTTGGGAATGCCGTAGGATGTGGCGGTGAATGGGAGCACAGCAGTTGTGGATTGGACTGAGGCAAGCCTGAAGCAGAGCATGACGTTGCCTGGACAGGGTAGGTGAAGGCTGAGTTGGATGGGTGATACTGTGGAGTAGATGCCAGGTTGTAGTTTACAGGCGCTAAACTAGGAGGCAAGGATGCAGGGGGAAGAGCAGACTGTGGCAGTGGAGGGAGAGATGGATACTGCACAGGAGACGGAGCCAGAGGTTCGGAATGCGGAGCTGCGTGGAGCACTGGAGGCAGGGGGGAGGCCGCAGGAGGTGTAACCACAAAAGCTGGAGGCGGAGTTGTGTGAAGCACTGGAGGCGGGGGCGAATGGTTACCTGCATTGCTATAATCTGGTGGACATGATGAGCATCTGGCATCATCAGGATCCTGTGGTTTCTCTTTAAGTAGAGAAGTGACCATCTTAGCTATCTCCAGCTCATTCACTCTCTTCTTTAGCTGTCTTCGCCTCTCCAGCTGCCTAGTTAGCGACTCTTTTCTTCTAATGGCTTCCTCCTGTAGCTGTTGGGCTTCTCGGGCTTGAGATTGAAGTCTCTGACACTCCTGTTCAATTTGTTGATCCTCCTCTATGTGCTGCTGTAACTCCTCAAGCTCAATTTCTTTCACTCGCTCCTCAAGCTGGGCTGTTTCTAGCTCTGATAAAGTAATAGAGGTGAGTCTGCTCATGGATGAGCAAGATGACCGTGGGGACCTGGGGTTGGAGCTCCTCCGAGATGAGCATGATTTCCGGCTATGTGAGCTCTGGGTAGTGGTGTGGGTTTGTCCCTCTGAAGGGGGAGTTGCCACCACATAGTCACTCAGGTAAGCTGGGGGGTGACGCTCTCTCTGCGAAGCACGTTGGAGTGCAGGCTCATCCTGGGCATCTGTAGGATCCATACCTTGTCCTTGTACCTAATCCGGCTCGAAGGACCATGAAAAGGAGAAATTGGGTTGTCTCCAGGAAATAAACTGGTTTAGAATGGCAAGGTGTGGGGTTGGTGTTCCCATTAAAGAACACGGATACAGATGTCCTGTTTTGGTTGATTTATTTGGCTGTGGTCTGTAATAATACAAAGTAACAATAAGTACAGCAAACACCATATGTAACGCAAATACATATACACAAACCTAATAAAGGTAACTAAGGTAGCAAAGGACTATATTCGGTACTAAAGTATACCACAGGAATCATGTAACGTACACAAATTATCTCACACGATGCATACAGACAGCTGGTCTTAGCAAAAGCTAATAACAATAACAGAGTTAGCATTAACTGATGCACATCTAAACAGTACACAACGTTAGCATCCTGTCAGACAGTATAATGTTGCTAATCTTACCTTATGTCATTTACACACAGCAATAAACCAGGGAGGTAGATGAACGCTAAGAACGCAAAGGAGATTACAATATATCCACCGGAGAACTAGCATAACAGCACGGGGTTTTACACATGCATTCAATAGTATCGGAACGGCTATGGTACGTTCAAGAGCGTAGGACATATAGAAACTTACAGAGAACTGGCTATTACTGAATAGAACTTATCTCAATGAACAATATAACAATACATTAACAGTGTGGGCTTTCTAACAACGTTAATAGTCTTAAAGTTCCTAATGTTACAATCATCGTTTGGTGAGCGCAACTGGATGTAGCCTATTATATTACTTAACTTTATGACTATAATAATTAATTATAGCCAGCACATTAAACTTCAAAAGATGATAAAAGCCTGTCCTGTTACCTACTTCACAATGTGGGTTTCAATATTGAAGGGTAAGGAAACGTCAAACGTTACCATTTAATTTCTATTGTTTTCTTGCATCTGTCTCTCTCTCTCTCTCTCTCTCTCTCTCTGTGTCTCTCTCTCTCTCTTTCTTGCAAGACTGTAGAAAGTGCTTCATTATGTGAAGAAAAGAAACAGCAGACAAGAAATAAGTAAAACTGACATTCTCCTGTTTGTCTGTACATCATGTGGAAATGCCAAAATTAAAAAGTTTTGACTTATTTGCTTGCTTTTTTCTTTGTTGAAGGGGTTTGTTTAACATAAGGTTTTCAATTTAAATACATTTAAAACTTACATCTTTATTTTACCTGCTAATAAGTTATTTACAGAAATTGCCCAACATGAATTGAATTGAAAAACTAGGGTCCTGGAAATGCAGTCCTGGAAATGCAGTCATATAAATGCAGTCCTGACAATGCAGCTTCCGGTACTGCAGGAACATAGTATTAAAGAAAACATTCTCTGACAACTGTGATGGCTGCACCTGATTGGACGAACAAGTGACGTGGGGCTGTCTGCTCCCCGGATTTCAAAACAGACATTAATGCTGCGTTCATGCCACCTCGGAATAACAGGCACCGCCCCCCCTGGTTACGTTGTTTTTCCGACTGGCAGCCTTCACATGGTCGGGATGCGTGTTCTTCTTCTGTTAAATTGGCGTTTGGCATAACAACTTTTTGTATGACTGCCACCAACGGTTGGCCGTAGCCTAGAGCATCAGGTGTGTGAAAACATGGAGGCCACAATAACAGAAGATTTTCTGCTGTTTTCTTATGCGAGCATCCAAACAGCACACGGACAGGTGTTTGTTTGTGTTATCTGCAGGACAACGAACGGGAAAAGACACGGATAATGTGTTGTTTTTTTATACTGCCTATTTATGAATAATTTTAAACATATTATTATCTGTGTATGTTTCTTGGTAGAGGCATTTTTCCAGAATAAACAGTTTATTATCATTGAAATATGTTCAGTGAACCAAAGTCGCCTCCATCAAATGTCAGTTGTCAACAACGCGTCACCAACTGGGAAACTTGGGTATCAAAATCCAGCCCAAGTTTCCCACCTCTGATTCCCACAGGACGTTACGTGAATGGTGACGTTTTCACTCGGAAAAACGTTTTTCCGATGTCCATGAACGCACGGTCATAGCAGCTGACAATAGACCTGTTCTCTTATTTTTAAAACATTTTAAGCGAAAAATAGGCAATGCAGTTGCTGAACCTGTCTTCATTTCAGATCGAAAACGGTCAGTATAAAAGATTTTCGTGAACTTTTGAGAGGTGTCGAGCGGAGCCTTCCACTTCACATTAGCATAAAGTTGACTGGATTCAACTTTATGCAAATGAGAAGTGGGCAACGGCTGCTCACATAGAAATGAATGGGAAGCATGGAAATGATGCTTGGCAGTGGACATGTACCATGAGTCGGAAACACACCGGCAGAATAGCATTTTGTTACCATTTCTGTCTCAACTAATCATATCTACTTTAACTACTAACATTACGGTATCTTACAGTTTCTTAGAGTCCAGTGTTAAAAGATAAATAGACCGACCAATCACAACACAACAGGGTGGCCCCATATAAATGTCATATATAGCTTCCAAGTCCTGAAAAAAGAATTTGTACCTCCAAAGTAGGCTACATACAAAAATAGTCACAGTAAGTACCAACAACTTTAAAGTGCCCACATTATGAAAAACAACACTTTTTCTGGGATTTGGGATGTTATTTTGTGTCTCTGGTGCTTCCACACGCATACAAACTTAAAAAAAAAAAAAACATCCAAGCTGTTTTGAGTGAGATACGGTTTCTGAATGTGTCCTGCCTTCAGTCTCCGGGTGAGCTGTTCAAAATCTCCACGGCTTTCTACGTCACTAGCCGAAACAAGGGGCCTAGGAGTTAGCATGCTAGCTCGTTCTCAATGGCAAAACACTGCTACAACACACACAAATTCACCCTAATCTACAAAAGAAATTGTATAGAACTACTTATGTCCCTGTTTTGCAGGTATTCCATGCAAAGTTGGAAGTGCGCCCTCGTTTAGAAGAAGTCTCCCAGGCCGAAGTTGGAGAAACAGCTAGCTAGCTCATGCAACCCTTACCTAGCTACTGCGCATGTGCGACTGACAACAAAGATGTTACAGAAGTTGAGAGGTCTCACTCTGTAGCTAAAACAGAGAGCTCAACACACAGGGTGAAAAGAGGAGCTCAGCAATGTGCAGTACAACACAAATATGGTGTTTTTTGAAAATTAAACCATGTAAACCTATTCTGATACAATCTCAAATTACAATTATGAACCTGAAAATAAGCATAATATGGCCAAAGTGTGGACAAAATATCACACTGACAAAATTATGTAAAACTTCTACAATCTACAATACAAATCTCTTAAGAATTTGCTACAGTGTAATGCCACAAAAGCTACTGGCTGAAAAATAAATTATTCCAGGGAGAGTGGAGCATCCAACTCTTTCGCACGATCAGAGTCAATAGTAGGATTTTCCAGATTAGCTAGAAACTGACTCATCTTGGTGGTATCCATGGGAAATTCTGATTTGTACAGAGTAGAATAGAATGATTTAAAATATGCATTAATTTCAACAGAATCTGTGACAATTATATTAGAAGAATTCTTAATTTCTGGTATGAGACGTGAGGTGGATTTTCGTTTCAACTGATGGGCCAATTAACAACTTGCTTTATCACCGTGCTCATAGAAAGTACCACGAGTTAGTAATAGCAAACGCTCAGCACTTCTAGTTGAAATCAAATCTAACTCTGTCTGAAGATTAAGTCGCCTTTTAAACAGCTCTGGGGAGGGGTCAGATGCGCACTCTTAGCTGACGAAAGCTCTGACACCCTGGCATTGTTTCTTATTGGCGTTGGGAGGAGTATGAGATAATCTGTCCTCTGAGAAACGCTTTCAGCGACTCCCAAAGTAGTAAATAGGATCTAGCCTTCTTTTGGTTAAAAGAGGGAAACTCATCAATAGAATTTTAAATAAATTCACAGAATTTTCTATCTGCCAACAATACAGGATTGAGTCGCCAAAGCGGTGGAGTAGATTTATGTGGCGATAACTGGACATCCAGAAATAATGGAGCACAATCAGATACTAGAATGGTTGAAACAACACATGAATTCAGACTATTATCTATGAAAAAGTAATCGATTCTTGAGTACGATAGATGTACCTGTGAGAAAAAAAGAGAACTTTTTGGCTAAGGGGTTACGGTGCCTCCAAGGATCTACCAAACCACTCTACGTCATGAAATCAGCGAAAGATTTAGACATAGATGATTGGGGCAAGGTGCGGGGACTAGAACGATATAACACCGGGTCAAACACGCAATTCAGATCACCTCCAAAAATTAACAAATGGGTGTTTAAATGAGATACGCTGCTGAGCAATCTATTGGCAAATTCAACATCATCAAAATTAGGTGCATACACGTTGACAAGCAACACCTTAGTCTGCATTAATGTGCCCGCAACCATAAGATATCTGCCATTTTTATCTGCAATTACCTCAATAGATAGAAATTGAACTTTTTTACCAATTCAAATAGCAACTCCTCTGGCTTTGGAGTTAAAATTGGAGTGGTGAATCTGACCTGTCCAGGGAGATCGGAGCATATGATGATCCTTAAGTCTAAAATGGGTCTCCTGCAAAAACAAAATGTCAGCATTAAGCCGCTTCAGATGACTAAAAACCTTGGATCTTGTAACAGGATTGCCCATACCACCTATACTCCAAGTGAGAAAACGAGTTGGCGTGCCTACATTAAGGGTGCTAGTATTCAAACTAGCAGAACACATTTAAGAGTAAATAAGAGAACCAAAAAGCCAGAGTGAAACGCCCCCACCCACCCACCCACCCACCCAACCACCCAACCTCCCTCACACAGACACATACAAATAATCACATATACCCACATGCACCAAAACAAAGTCTCCAAAAGGGAAACAGCAGTGCAGGAAACAGGAAAAAACATGTTGCCACAAAAACTGTGACAGCAACTCAGAGAATCACCTGCGCTAAACCCAAGAGATATTCCACAGAGTCAGACATAGCAGATTGACCTAAAAGTTACAGGATGTGAATTGGGTTAGTTTGCTAACTAGGCCTAATTTAATTATCTGAGAGGAAGTATGAACACTCCGCTCACTGTAGCTTAACTTATATTATAGACTAAATATTAGGCCGGACTACCTTATCACACCATAATTTCAATTCACCCTATGTGTAGCGGGAAAAAAAACCTTATAATAAAGATGGAAGCATCGCCCAATGTTTATCTTCTTGACATAGGCTTTTAACCTGGTCCTACTAGACTCTGGTACATTTCATTTGTACAGAGAGTCTGGCCACTCTCCACTGACAAGTGTTACGGTTTTTCTTGATTGCTTTGACACAGCAGTCAAGTCAAACTCCACATTTTCAAAACAGTTAACACACAAGCCGAAACGGTGGCACTCATGGTCAAAATTACACATTTTGTTTGCAAAAGGCTCCAACCGTGCCAAGACATTTAAAATATGCAACAGAAGCAAATTTTGCCTTCAAACAACACAACTTGCAAACAAGTGTATGAGCTCTTCCAATCAACCATTACACAGTGGACAACAAAATATAGAATCAGAAATGCCTTGATGCAAATTTGATTGATTCCATTGATTCTTATTTTCAAACTGTGGCTGAAAACTGAAATGCTGTAAATATTACACCAAATACATGTAAGCCAAAATAAAATCTATTAGAGTATAAAAAATTAAGAAAATAAAAATAAAATCTATTACAGTAAAGTATAAACATCTATTACTGTAGAGTATAAGAAATAGCCACTGGATGATGGGTCCACATGGCCTAAAGGCCCTGACACACCAAGCCAATAATCGGCCGTTGGACAGTCTGGCGAGGTCAGTGACTCGAGTCTGCTCGGTGTGTTCCGTGCCATTGTCTGTCCAAGGGGCCGTCGTCCTTCATTTTGGCTGATTTGATATTGTATAATCGGCGGGGTGGGCACTGCCGGCAGGCGGACTCAAATGACCCATCTGATTGGTAGAGTGCTAACCCGGAAATGGGGAGCGGAATGAAGCGTGACTAGAGTCTCTCAAACGCAAATCTTCTAAACTGACCTTTGTCGAGCTGAAATGAAGACAGATTCAGCAACTGCATGGCCTATTTCTCGCTTAAAATGTTTTCAGAAACACTGGTGAACTATTTTAGTACAATATGAGATGGTATTCTGAATTGAAGACAGATTCAGCAAATGGCCTATTTCTCGCTTAAAATGTTTTCAGAAACACTGGTGAACTATTTTAGTACAATATGAGATGGTATTCTGAACAAGCCGCCATGAAAGTCTGTCTTTGAATTTCCAGAGAAAACAGACCCACGTGACGCGTTCGTCCAATCAGCTGCCGGGTTAATTTTTTGGGCAACAATACAGATTAGTGCCGCCTACTGTTATGGAGACGTATTACGTCTCCTTGCTTTTATCCAAGGCACTTTTTTGACCAACTCGGGTCCAACTGCTTCAGGCTGGGCAGATCTGTGTGCCCGGTCTAGCAGCGGCTCTTTGTCCCAGCTTCAGCGCGTCTTGCACTTCAGCTCAACAATGTCCTTGGCATCCGAAGCAGCTTTGTCATTCGCGAGCTGTCTTTTCGCGGATTTGTAGGTCAGCTCTGATTGTAGACAGGTCATCCCCCAGTGCTGCTCGGAGTTCTGTTTTAAAAATCTCTGCAATGTCCTGTCTCAGACATTCTAACAGTTCTAGCTTCAAGGCCTCTGTTTTATTAGCTTGGGTATCGGGCCCAGGCGAGGCCGAGCCGCGGGGCGGAGACAAAGTACCTGCAGCCGAGGGCAACACCTGCGGGCCAGGCCTCTGTTGCTGGGCTGTACCACGAGCTTTGGGGTTTCTTCCAGACATTATAACTCGCCCCCAAACTGAATACCAGAAAGGACGGAATTCACTCGGATATCTATTTCAAAAGACCTTTTACAAAATGTGCCGATAAATAATAAATCGAAATCTGCGGGAGACGCTCAACACACGTCCTACATCAATTTTGCTCAGCAGCGCCCCCGTAATTACATTTTTACTAGTCACAATGTATTTTGGATAGTAAAATTTACAATATAGATATCTGGAATGTTTGTTTGATTTTGGATATCTGAAATTAGAGTTTTGACTAGTAACAATTGTATTGTAGATATCTGAAATGGGAGTTCTTCCTAGTAATAATTCTATTGCAGATATTGGGAATGTTCATTCTGAATAGGAAGAATGACGTTGTGGATATCTGAAATTGAAAGCCCCATACACATGAATGGGAACCGTGACGTTCTTTGTACTAGTAAGAATGAAGAATTCCTTAGGATGTGCCATTTCTGTGTCTGTAGCTATTGAGGAAGAGAATACTTTGCTTGTTTGAAAGCTCAAAAAAACTCATAAAGTAAAGTTTTCATGCCATGGGACCTTTAAAATGGCTTGCCATAATATATAATATTATATATATATATATATAAAACGGTTCTGTTAGCAGCAAATTTATTAAAGGTCGCTTAATCATGTAATTTAGGCCTATTGCAATCAGTTGGTTGTCAAGATATTTCTGATGCCTTGGAAGTCATCATTTCTCTCTGCCGCGGTTTCCTCCGCACGAGCGGCTGTCAGCCAATGGGCTTCAAGATGTTGCCACATCTCTGCGATTCAGGAAACTCTCCTCCTCCGCAACCGTCCGCCACTCAACAAGTCAAGCAAGATCACGTCGATCCCATTTCGGGTTTTCCCTTTCAAAATAAAACCGTAACTGACAAATGTCTCACAACACAGATGGTCTTAACTGGCAGTGAAAGATAATAGGCTGTTCTGCAGTGGAATGAGGAATACGTAGGCTATAGGCCTTCCTCTTACACTTGATAAATTAGGCTAAAGAATCAAAACATTTTATAAGAGAAGACTAAGAAGATATTTAACACACCAAGGCTTTGTAGCCCATATATGTGTATGTTCATACGATAAAAACGATAAAAGGCCTTTGGACTTTCTATCAAGGCATTCAAGGTTTCTTTTGGAGTAGGCTCCTGTTGATCAGATCGAGTCTCTAGGTTATTTGACTTCTCAGAAAGGTTTCAAGAACGTTTTCTAAAGTGGATGCCCTGACTAGTTATTTAATGGAGGACATATGTGATGAAAAATTCCAACATACTTTAAGAATTCAACCGTCTGAGATGAATACAAAATTGTTGTTTTTGTCACACAACTAAATCCATTGTCTTAAGAATACTGAAACTTAAGTTGTGACAGTAAAAAATTCTCCCTTATGGACACTATTTACGTTGTTCATTTTGCATGAAAGGCAATAAAAGTAAATAAATAAAACGTCAAATCGCGGTGAGAAAAAGATTTAAAAATTGACACTTTTGACAACAAAACAACTTCCGGTTAAGTCGGCCTTCGCTGTATGAGCTTGACTCACTCCAGGTCTTGCTGCAATCTTGAACGGTAGTGACTGATGAGTGTAGTGTTGTGGATTCGCCTGGCTGGCTCTGTCTTCAACGTACATTTTACCAGTTTTATTCAGTGTTTAACGGAACATTTTCTCCAGAGGTGAAGCCTTAACACGTCTATCGAAGATGTCTGTGGCCGGACTGAAGAAACAGTTCCACAAAGCCAGTCAGGTATGGAGCCGCCTGTTATTGCTCGTTCATAACAATTGCATTAGATGTGGACCATGTTTGCTGCTAACGGGTAAACGGAATCGGGCTTTCAGGTGATTAGAAAACATTAAAAGTAGCAAACTTTATATTCTTACATGTGACTGTGGTGGATAGTGGCGCAAAAACAGACACTGTTTCGAGGCATTTTAAGCTATCTCTGTGTACCGTTACTTTTTATTCAGATAATTTCGTTTTGTACGAAGACAACGTCACACCAAACTCCGTTGAAAAATCCGAAATTTAAACGTATTCTCGCATATAGACAAACACACATGCGTTGTTAGGGGTAATTTAAGAGCGTTTACGAAAAACTCAAATCTCATGGATATTTCGGCAATGTTATTGACGTATAAATTATTCACCTGGCAACACTTTGATACAATTTCAAATGTTAGATCCTGTTGCCGTTGTTTCCAAGCTAGTATCAGTGGCGGAAAAAGGTGATATCATACTGTCAGGAAAAGCTGTAAACATATATATATATATATATATATATATATATATATATATATATATATATATATATATATATATATATATATATATATATTAAATCTTTGTTTATCGAATATTAAAAAAAAAAACTTAATATTTTACCTAGCTTAAAACTTTACATTTTCTGCCGTAGTTTGGCGTGACGTTATCTCTATAGGGGAGATAACCGATTCTGAGTCTTTAACGTTACATGTGTGCTTAAGCCTTATTTTACTATGGAACGAGGGTATTACACTAGCTAGATGTTAGGATTCTATTAAGCTAGTGAGCATTATGTTTTGTCCAGATGTCACAGCATAGGGCTGGGCGATATAGAGAAAATCAGATGTCACGATATTCTTGACCAAATACCTCGATATCGATATTGCGACGATATATTCTAGAGTTGACAGTTGGTGCTCTCGCAAAATATCTTCACACTTTTTAAATTTCAGATAAATAATCATTAATAATAGAACAGCTAGAACAGACCGGTAAGTTCAGAAAAGTCCATCACTTCACTGTAATGCAGCCTTTAAAACCAGGAAAAGACACTGATGTCATATCACGATATTACGATATCCAAAATCTAAGACGATATCTAGTCTCATATCACGATATCGATATAATATTGATAGATCGCCCACCCCTATCACAGCATATGTCTTCTTACTATCCAAGGGTCTGTTTTGACTGCCTTTTTTTTTTACGAATCGTAATGCAGGAATCAAAAGTAGCGGAGCTGTCTTCTGCAGAATAGCAATCAGTGGCGGTTCAACATTGAATTACACCCTGGGCGAGACCCCCTTCGAGCCCCCCCCCCAATAAAAACGGTGAATAAGCTAAAGTCCCAATAAGTCGGCGTGTTCCTTTAATACTTTCCAACATTCCTAAGTCCATTTATTTCTACTGAAAACGTCAATCTTTAACATGCGTATAGGATGTGTGTTGGCGGCCTGGGGGTTAAAGAATTTATTTTAAATTTTTCAAGTCAGTCTTAAAACAATTTGTAGTAAATGAATGCACCTTGACTTACATATTTACATACACTGTAGCTACTTGTAGTATGTACAGTATGACCTGTGTACTACTAGCTAATCATTTCCTAACAACATGCTGTTCATTGATGTGTTTTTAACAAGATGTTGTTCATTGATGTGTTTTTGGAGGAAGAAGATTTATCAGGCTGTGGGTTGGGTCTTTAGTGGGATTTATTGATTAAAAAATACAGACTATCACCAGCCTTAACCTTGAATCGATTAGTAGTTTTTTAAAGACAGAAAATACAGATTACTTTGTTGCTGCATTATGACATCACAATCACTATATTTGACTACAATATCCCTAAAAGCATGTTTTGGGTGTATTTATATCAATATGGGGGTAATACTCAGGTGTCCACTTGTATATAAATTATGTGAAAATGTACCCTAGCACATACAGTAATGCTATGCGACGTCCCAAACTGGACACATCTGAGAGTAACTTTTTTCATGTAAAATGTGAATATTTCAATGGATAGTCAAAATATATTTACTGTAAGACTTAGCCTGTAATGAACTATGTGTGGAGCTAATTTTCTGCTTTGGTAGGACACACACACACACACATATATCCCATGCATTCGTCGCTCCTCCTTGTGAATCCTAAATAGCGCCGAGCCGCAGAGCTGGGTGGCATCGCAGGGTGGCATCGCAGGGTGTCCAGTGCCAGACTGGAGCAAAGACCACTATAGGAGCCGTTAGCGCGGATTCAACTGCCCACCGGCCTGGGAGTGCACTATTCCTTTATCACTATTAAATCACTGTTCTTTTTTTTTTTTTAAAGTGCTCATGCTGCCCCCCATGTGTCATGAAAACATGGCGCAATGTCGCCCGTGCCAAAAACCTCTACTGATAGCAATAATCCAACTCACGTCACGTCTGTCTGCAACGCCGTGTAAATTAAAGGACAATTCCGGCGCAAAACGAACCTAGGGGTTATTAACTGATGTGTACCTACTCTGTCGCTCTCTGGGACATGTTTTCATGCTAATCGAATGAGTTTGGAGCTTTGACGAGGCTACCGCGGACCGCTGGTTAGCTTAGAATGCTAGTATTTGGGGCATGGGGACACTCAAATTAAATCGTTATTTAATACCACTAAAAAGGCTTGAAATATCACCACACCTTAACATTAGCATAATTAGGGTCCCTAAATGTGAACCGAAGCATTGACAACATTGTAAGTGTACAGATAGTTTATTAAAAAGATAGATTATGAAGACAGTCGCGTTCATGTTTACTTCCGGGAGCCATCTTGGAAACCAGTCATGACTAGTCGAACGCCGTGCAACGTGGAATCTTCATAGACATTATGGGAATCTCAGACTCATTTGCACGGCGCTCGTTTTTCGACTAGTCATGACTGGCTCCCGCAAGTAAACATGAACGCGACTGTCTTTATAATCTATCTTTTTAATAAACTGTCCGTACACTGTACACTTTGTACACTTACAATGTTGTCAATGCTTTGGTTCACATTTAGGGACCCTCATTATGCTAACGTAATTTTAAAGACAGGAGGAATGATATGGACCCAAACAGGCCTTCTTATAACAACAATTTCACACGGAGGTTGTTAATATGCTGTAATCTGGGTAGAGTTGCACGATATTGACTCAATGTGATATTGCGATATCCATTATGAATATTGCGATATCGATGTTAATTTCGATATTTTTAAACATATGTAAAATATGAAAAGTTACGGGAAAATGCATCTAAATAGATTCATAACAAATTATACAAGTTGTCTTACAACACAAGGTTTATTTCAACTGACGGTCATATTGGACTTGTACAACACAAATAAATAAATAAGGACCATGTACCATGTACAGAACAGGACATGTTTTACTGGTTGTACAGTATAAAATACATAAATAAAGAGAACAGGACACAACTTTTCTTTCTGTTCTCTGATTCGTTCCGTCTTGTTGCCTCTATCTATTTCTTCACTTACACTGTCACTCTGTCGAAATATGCACACACTTCACGTGGTACGCTCCATAGGGTTTGTCACATAGTGGACCCGTGCGCTGACGTTGCACTACCATGTGCAAGTGGCACGGTAACTGGCCAGTGAAACCTGATCATTATAGCGTTTCAAGCGAGCTCTAAATCCAACACAACTAAGCCACACAGCCAACGGACGGGACGCAGCGCTCCACAAAATAAACAAAATATTGCATAGTTTTTGCGTCACTTTCGATATATTGCGATAACGATATTGAGTCGATATATCTTGCACCCCTAGGTAAAATATTGCGCAACGTAATATTGCGATAATGATATTGAGTCGATATATCTTGCACCCCTAGGTAAAATATTGCGCAACGTGATATTGCGATAACAATATTGAGTCGATATATCTTGCACCCCTAAAAATCTGGGCATGCATCCATTACTCTGAAATGAACTTTAACGTTACCAATTGGCATGTTATTCCCACAGCCTCCTGCCACCAAAATTACTTGGTATATAACCATGGTGGGCAGCTGGGAGTAACTGTGAACCAGTTCCAACATTTAGATAACATGTTAATGGAATCAAATGCTGCCTGATGGATCATCTGTTCATCTGAATGAGCAGTGGCTTTTAATGATTGAGAAATGTTTTAAGCTCTGTTTAAATTCGTTAGGAACCTTTGTGGGTAAAGTAAGCGAGCCAGGTGGAAAGGAATTGGGTTAAACTGGAGTTTGGCATGGGGTTTCCCCTCACAGGCTCATTGTTTATTTGTTAGGTGCTCCCTACATGTCGCCTGCTGATGCATTTGGCCATCGGGCATACAGGGGTTCCGCCACCCGACAACAAAGTATTGTGTTTCAGGTTGAGGTGGGATTGTTTGTTGTGTAGCGCTTTAAGCTAGGTTTCAGTTTTGTTATTATCATCGCTGTTTTTTGTTATTGTTGCCTTTTGTCTGTTGCCTGCCGTGTTCAGACTCTGCTACATTCAGGAAGTGTCTTTTTTAAGAGCAGATACAATAAAAAAAAGGGAAGTTCATATATCTGACTGCTTGAATTTGTTAATGAAAACCATGTGTAGCAATATATAATAATATTGAGGAGGTGACGCATCGCGATATCGAATCGATTTGAATCGTTGACAGGGTAATCGGAATTGAAACGTGAGACCAGTGGAGATTCACACCCCTACAGTAACGGAAATGTGAATGAATGTTAAGTTATGTAGCCTTATTTTATGTGGAAGTTGGTGATTGGTGCAAACAGAGAAAACAAGATGGCTTCTCAGTCTGATGACATGCTAGTACCGAAACATCGGCAGCTATTTCAAGTTCATTTTCGCTAAATTAGACAGTGTAATATAGCCTTGTCTTGAGCTGGGTGCCATACAAGTCTTAAAGGGACTATAATAAATATTTTTATTAGGGCTGTCAAAATAACTATTAATAAATTAATTTCGATTAATTAATCTGAAAAAAAATAATGCGTTAAAAAAAATAATGCAGATTAATCCATTCCATATTGACCTTTGACCGTTTGAGCCGTTCTAGCCACCATTCGACTGTAAAATGAAGGAGGGAGATGAAAATGTGCTGCCTGGATCATTGATTGGAACATTTACTTGTAAAAATCTTCTTAATCTGGTGCCACTGATATGTCTGTCTTCTCTCTGATGCTCTGAGACAGACGATACAGGCAACACAAACACGGCTGCACGTAACGCTAGTTAACGCTATACTTGAGAGCATCTTACGTTAGCCTACCGCTAGCTAGTAGCTGGATTACGGTTAAAATGCTAAAAGCTAATGCTAAACGGTGTGAAGTTTGACTGTTTCACAGTAGAGGATTCCAACACCGAGATATAACCGTTCTCTTAATACATCCATGGATATAACAGTCTGCAGCTGCCGTTGTCGGAAAAACAACACAGACGGTACATTCAATGAAGCTGGGAAACTACAGCCTCGTGTTGCATTCGTAGTTGCTGTTAAAGTTCCTTTTCCCATCTGGTGGTTGTTTTTGTCGTTCAACAGCAATTTACTAGTGAAATAAGTTATTGTTATAGTTATTACATTATTATGAAATCATTTAATTTTAACCATATGGCCTTAGTAATAAACAAGCTGTTTTTTAATGTCTCCAACTGTTGTTTAGTACCTTTCTTTTTTTTCTTCTTTTTTTAACTTTCTTAAAAAGTATAGCTTCAGCTTTTATAGCCTGATCGTTACTGGATTCTTGAGTCCAATACTATACCGATATTTTAAATCGGTATAGTAAATACTATACTATATATATATTAAATTTCAGTTTTGATGAGGATATACATCAAGCTGACAGTAATTTCTTTAACATTACCACATGACATGTAATCAATCCTGATGCCTTCTTTGAAACATTGTTCTGATCGTAACCGAGATACACACTCACCTTTGTATCTAGCGCTGATGCATTGTGGGGGCAGGGAGAGGGGAGAGTTTCATTAGACTTACTGTGTAACTAGCTAACTCCTCAGCAACTGGGTTTATTACCTAGCATATAGTTACCTTTTAAGTAGCTCTGATTAGCCTGTCCCTGTGAAAAACAAAGCTTTATTTTCCCGAGAGCTGTTTTTTTTAGTTAAATATAAAATTCTGCACGTTCAATTTCTTTTTCACACCTTGCTGTTGGTCAACCCTGGCAGGCTAACAGGCCAGGGCCTGTCTTATCGGATACAAACATGACATGATAATTAGTCACCTAATGATTCCAGCTCCCTATGTGTGACTGTAGCCATCCAGACAGACCATGTAGAATTTACAACTTCAGTGGCAATTTTTTATCTAATTTTATTTTTAGGGGCATTTTAGGCCTTTATTTCCACAGGACCGATGAAGACATGCCTTCTTTGAAACATCTCAACAAGAGAGAGAGGGGGGAATGACATTTATTTTTATAGTGCCTTTCATTACAAGAAAACCCAAAATGCTTTACATTAAAAACAGGGTTGTTATGTCCCCTTCAATAGAAAACTATAGGCATGAACATTAGCATCAACAGAAATAAGAATACAGGAACCACTATAACCCCAAAAATACAATTTGACATGATTCTGTTTGAATAGTATTAAATATTATACCATGGTCTGGGTGAATACTCGATTCTGATTGGCTGCAGGGTGTCCATAAAAATGTGTCATAGGGCGTCAGAGGCTCTATACCACTCCGTTGTGCGTCGGACGGTTCACGCCATATTTTAAAAAAAGAATCCTTATATGATTGTGGAATTAACTCTATTCACGTGATAAATTCAGCATAATGTAAATTTCCACCGCACTAGTCTATCGGTACAACAGAGTCATGTCATACTCACCGCTCTGCTGCTTTCACTTTCAGAACTGCTATTTATGTTTGCATCGCTTCTAATAGGTTTTTATTGCTGTAGAGTTGCCGATAGTGAAAGTACACAGTTCCTGCAGATATTTAAAAATAAAAGCCTGCCAAGAAAGTGAGGGATTTTGCACTTTGAGCCCCTGGAAAGCTTATAATGTTAAACATGTGTGCAGGAAGTGTTGAGTTTTATTGATGGAAGTAGGGATGTCCTGATCGGATTGGGATGTATCGCATCGGAGCCGATATTTTTTTTAGCTGATCGGGTATTGTCAATCACCCCGATCACCTTACTCCAATCATTCACATCAGTAAATCCTACACAATTCGAAAGTAGAAGTTGATTTTATTTTTGCGCTGCTCTCTGATGCTCTGAAACTGTTAGAGGCAACAGGAGCATCGCTGCATGTGACGCTAGTTAACACTTCACTCGACAGCAGGTAACGTTAGCCTACTGTTAGCTAGCAGCTGGATTAAACACGGTTAAAATGCTGACAGCTAAACGGTGTGAAGGGTGTCATTATTTCACTGTAGAGGATTCCAACAGCGGGATTTTAAGCAGTGCGCAGCTGCCTTTGTCGGAAAAAAAACAACACAGACGGTTCACTTGAAACTAGTAAGCCTCGTGGTGCATTCAAAGTTATTGTAAAATACCCTATTCCCTATTACCCTATTTTTAAGTATCGGTTCAGGCACCATTTAGGTACCGGCACCGTTTTAAAAGTATCGTTTTGGCACCGATATCGGAAAACAACCAAACAATACCCAACCCTAGTTTTACAAAAATTCTAGCTTCACTAAGTTAAATGTATTAGTATTAGATTAGTATGTGTATTAGTTATTTTTGTCAACAAAAAAAACTTGTGCAGCTCTGTTATCTAAGCAAAGTTTTGGATCGGGACTCTGTATCGAATATTCAATGTTTTAAAAACGATATATCGAGTCGATATATCTTGCACCCCTCAATATTATATTGCGCAACGTAACCCCTACTGGGTGGTGCGCCCAAGGTGAACCTATGTTTGGGAAACACTGTATAGTGAATTAAATTAACCGCGGAGAATTGGAACACCACTACAACATGGCGAACACACTATATAGTGCACTATATAGGGAACGGTTTACCAACACAGCTAATGTCTTGTTGGATATAGAAATTCCCAGACTAAATACTATCAGTTATCTGCGTAGAGAGTGCTGGCATTGGTAATGACCTTAGAGCAGCATCTAGGTGAATCATGGATCAGGCCAAGCATCAGACATATATATTATCTGATGCAGAGTATCAGTATCAGTATCTCCTGTTGCCTCCCAGCAGAGAGGAAACCTCATATTGGCCATCTGGGCTTATACGCAGGAGAATATGGATGTCATTATTCATCTCGCAAAGTCACTCCTGTGTGAGCTAAATGTCAAGCTGCTACTTCCTGTTTGTGTGTCGGTCTGTGCTCTGCGTGGTTGCGGTGTGTGATTCCCCCTCCACACTTTGATCGGTGCGATTGTACATTGAAGTAGACATGCAGTCTCTCTCTCACAGCCCTGTTTTCAGGAGATAGCATGGAGGGCAGGTCTCTAACACAGGGACGTTCTCCACTCTCACTTGTGAAACGAAAAAGAGCTGCAAAGATTAGTCGATCAACCGATAAGTTGCCAACTATTTTGATAATCGATTGATCCCTTTTGTCATTTTTGAATGAAAAAAAAATGTCTGATGTCAGCTTGTAAAATGTGAATATTTTGTAGTTTCTTGTCTCCTCTGTGACAGTGAACTGAATATCTTTGAGTTGTGGACAAAACAAGACATTTGAGGATGTCGTCTTCATTTTAGAGACCAAACAACTAATCCATTCATCCAGAAAATACTCGACAGATTAATCAACAGTGAAAATAATCGAAGGTCTTTCCTTTTGTGGGCAGTGATTTCACATATAAATGTGTACAGTATTTTCTACCTGATTATTATTTTTTTTCCTGGTACCTTTGATCTCCCTGAGCCATGCAGCGATGAGCAGCCAAAGCCCCGACTGTAAAACAATTCAGAGCTTTTCTAACATTGACCTCACCCGCAGTGGTTTCCTGCTACTGGAAACACAGGGAGAAACTTTCTGAAAATAACAACCAGACTGTCCCAATCACACTTAATCACCCACTGCAAAAAAACAAAAATAAGAAGCAAAACATAAAAATATCAGTTTTTAGAACTACGTGTATCCTTTGTCATCTATGTCGAAAATACTGTTTGGTATTTTCACCTGCTTCCTGAAGGGGAAAAGTAGAGACCGGGGCTGAAAGATGTATAAATCTCTCTGAATCAGCAATAGATAATTGGGAAGGGAAGCACTGTCGCTTCCTGTTTATTTCAACCATATCTGATTTTTTTTTTCCTCCACTGTTATTGGAAAAAGGAGCAAGGGGAACGTAGGGGGAATATATCGCTGGCTCTTTTAGATAAACCAACGCTAATTTTTTGAAATGTGCATTGTTACTCGCCCTCTAAGTCAACACTGGTTGGCTGAGAGAATCCAGGAAACTTCGGCTGTTTTATGTGGGCGGGGACTTTAAGTTAGGGCTGCAACTACTTCAACTATTTTCATTATGTGTTAATCTGTTGGGTAGTTTTTGGATTCACCAATCAATCTTTTAGTGTTTGAAATGTTAGAAAATACCCGAAAGAAATGACCACCACCTTTTTACCAGAGACCAAGTTGACATCTTAACCCCCAAACTTGACCCGTTTTCTAAATGTCTACAAACATGGGTTTCGTTTTAACTACCTAATTTTGATTAGCGTGAGGCTATTTGCACCCCTGGTACAATTAGCAGTGTATGCTATTCGTACCCTGGTGCAATTAGAAATGGATGCTATTCGTACCCCGCCGGTGCATACAGCAATGTGTTCTATTAATACCCCTCCTTATGACCTCATAAGGAGCAAGATTCCAGATCGGCCCATCTGAGCTTTCATTTTCTCAAAGGCAGAGCAGGAGACCCAGGGCTCGGTTTACACCTATCGTCATTTCTAGTCACTGGGGGACCGTAGGCAGGCTGGGGGAACTCATATTATTGTTAAAAAACCTCATAAAGGGAAATTGTCATGTCATGGGACCTTTAAGATGTCTTATTTGTCCAGCCAGCAGTCCAAAACCCAAACATATTCAGGTTAGTAACAATAGAAAACGGAGAAAATTCCGGCAATTCCTCACACATGAGACACTGGAGCTAGAGAATGTCTGGCACTCATGCTTAAAAAAATACTTGTTGCTTTATCAAAATAGCTGTGCTATAATTAAAAATATGACAAAGGATGAACAAAAGATGGACAACTGTGGTAAGTGTTGTCAACTTTTTTCCAATGAAAGTAGCAAGCACTAACTCCAAAAGCCGAGTCTGTTTGTTTTGTTTTTTTACAGATTTTGGTAGTGTATATGACAAAAGAATGAAATTAAAATAGCCCACTTAAAAGCATAGGTATATAAAAGGAAGCAAATATGTGTTTATATTAGGGGTGGGGAAGAAAATCTAAAAGCGCATGTATATTGACTTTTGTTTTTTGCTACAGTTTTTAAAATCGATTCTTTTCCCTAGAATCAATATTTTACATTTTTTACCAATGATTGACCTAAATATGTTCTGTTCATACTAGAAGTGTATTATTCTACTTTTGCTTTTGTTAAAGAAGGAAAAGTAAGTCGCAATACTATCGAATCGCAATACTTCTAGCAATACTTCTAGCACCCATGTACAGTATCGTGAAAGAATCGAATGTGGGGAAAAAGCATATCGTCCCGGCCCTAGTTTATACTGTATACCATCTTGCATTTTTCGTGTCACTTTATATTATAAATTGGATAATATTTACATTGAAGATATGAACAGTCTTTCTAAATCATTTGAATCGAGGGTGACTGTGAATGTGAGAAGGTGCAGTTACATTTCTGCATTAGTTTGTGCTTGTGGTCTGGCACTGTGGTGAGTCCGGTGACACATGCAGGAGACCTGGAGATTAGCTGAGGGCCCGATCTGCCCTGCCTCTATCTGGGACTTGATAACGTCACTGTTGTTGTTTCGGACCCACTGCTCAGTTTACTGGCCAAAGTCCACAGTACAGGTGGAACCCACTGGAGCTGTGTGACTAATACTCCTGACATGTCACACACAGGAATGGGAGTCAGTCTCATGCAAACCTGCAGTTACCCAATGTCTCTGTCCTCTACTCCACTTCCTCTAAGTCAACTTGAAATGAATGTAGTCACGAATAATTCCTTAAAAACTGTGACAGTTTCACTTTTTCTGCATGTCTACAGCTTTTGATAAATCTTTTAAATGGCTTAAATCATATAATCACAACTAGAAAACCTTTCGAGTTTACACAATGTTAACAAATGGCAGGGTGCCCTGGTGCTCTACGGGTTTAGAGGTGCTGACCATGTAATGGCAACGTCCCTGATATGAGTCCGCCTGGAAACATTTGTTGCATGTCATTCCACATCTGTCAAAGGCACCAATCGCTGCGTAAAAAACTTCACGGATTGTTTGTTTCAGAAAGTCTTTATTTTTTTAGCTTCTGACTGCTGCACTTCTGATCTGCGATGTGTGCGCTACATTGTGTTGTGTTGCTGAGTATGTGAACTGTACACGCGAAATTTGAAATGTGTTGTGTCGTTTCGTATATGGATTGTACGCACTGATGTTCTGCACTAATGAAGTTCCTAATAGATACGTAAAGTTCAATCAATTGGATTGAGTTACAAAAATTGTTAGATGCAACCGCCTTGGGTTCTGCCGTCATACTGAAGCTTTTAGTCAAGCAGCGTATAAGGTTAAAACCCCAACTCCCTATCAGTGATCCAGTTAAATTAAGGTTAAAGTGGCTCAGTGTGCTGTACGTGTGTGCTGTCGCGTGCATGCACGCAACGTCCATTGTCTTCTCCGTGCAGTAGCAACATGTTATTGCTGTAATCTATGTACGCCTGCAGCCTGCCACAGAAACACAACTCACTAGATAGAGATACAGCTGACACCTCGGAGGAAGGACTGTATCCATCTTTAATGAAGGAGTGATGGAGGGACCGGAGCCACAGTCGCCTGGAGGTCTGGCAGGCAGCCTGTCGGCTCATTAACTTTTCAGTAGCTCATCATGTTGTGACGTGGTTATGTTTTCCAGCTGACCAGCAGCTGGTACATGATATACAGAAACAGGGTGTCTTCTGGATTTCCCAAAAGAGGGAAATATGATACCAGTAGCTTTCTTTTAAAGGGGCTAGAATGTTACAGTTTAGCTCGTGGTTTCATGTTTAAAGCTATAGTGCATAGTTTCTGTGTCCCCCATGAGGACTTCTAAGTAATGACAACAACACTGTCGGCGCGTCCACATCATACAAGCCTTCCGTGATCACGCACCCCCGCCCCCTCTACACAGTTGTTAGTAGCCAAGGAGGACACGGAGGATTAAAAAAACATGATGGACATAAGAGCTAATTATCTTCACTCGAGTTTCTGCGCAGAAAAGTCACCAGACGCCACAATCTTCTGAACATAGCCATACTGAGAAATACAGAGTTATGTGGAGCTGATAGTCTTAATTTGGCAATGGCTTGAATGTAACGGACGTTCATTAATATAAATAAAGTCACGCACTAAAGCGTTTTATGGAGAAAAAAAACAAATTGTAGTTAAGAAATGTTCTGTTCTTTAAGGACTTGACATAAATTACATTTCATCATATTTTCTTGAGAAAATCTATGGAGAACTACTTTAGAAAGATTAGCACATGTTGACAAGCAACATGTTGGTGTTATTTTATATTACTGGAACCATTCACCTGCATGTTCTTTGATGGGCTGATGCCGCTGGAGGCGTCAGACAGCCTTACAGCACTCACAGAGATGAGAAGGGTATGTATCGACTTGTCTAACTCTGGGGGTTACAGTGAATAAGCTAAATTCCCAATAAGTCGGCGTGTTCCTTTAAATAAAGTTTGAATTGAATTTAAACTATTATTACAATCCTTAATGTTACACTAGTAACAGTGTGGTGGAAATCTTACTACATAGCAAGCACATGCACCAAA
Source organism: Perca flavescens (assembly GCF_004354835.1). Classification (NCBI taxonomy): domain Eukaryota; kingdom Metazoa; phylum Chordata; class Actinopteri; order Perciformes; family Percidae; genus Perca; species Perca flavescens. Next base: position 6,860,827 of record NC_041331.1, read on the forward strand.
TTGCAACAGTATGCAAATGGTAGGTGATGTCTTCGTCCCATTGAAAAAGCATTTGTGGGAAACTTTTGCACAAATAATCGGTTGGGACTCATTTGTGGAAATGAGATTGCGGCTGGCATGAGATACAGATTGTGGTGGACATGGAACAGTGAGTAATGGCTTAAAAAGCAGTGGGAGAAGGTGGGTGCATTAATCAGAAAACAGACCCAGACCAAATTTGTTTCTGGTTAAGAGCCCCTGATAGAAAGGTTACTGTTCATGCTCTTCAGGAAAAATAGAAATACAGAGGAAATGAGCTAGGGCAGAAAGGATTATGGGTATGGATGGAATGTGTTCCATAGCAGTGTCCATTGTGGATCCATTTCCAAAGTAAGGCTACATCTACATTGCTACGTCTTGGTATTTAATCAGAGTTTTGAGCCAACAGCCATCTCAGTGCACCTGAGATGTGTGTTTTTAGCTCCAGTAGAAGAACTAATCTCCTTTTAAACTAACACGCCCAAACCAAAATATCTCATCAACATTCTCGTATACTCGGCATAAACAGGAAGCTGCATGTATACGCCGCCCGTTGCTGGTAGTTGCCATGGTAACGTTAGTAGCTTAAGTCTCAGAGACCGAGACACCATGACCCGATCAGGCAGCTAATGGCATCAGTGTTGGTGTTGCCAAAGGTCTCCGTTTGCGGCCGTTGAGACTGCAACACAACCCCGCAGATTCCAAACCAAAACAGGATTTCCATATGTCTACGGTTTAGGGGCTCGGAAACGCCAGAGCAGGGGGAATGAGGGGGGGAACGTAGTAAAAGATGTTCCTTTTAAAACCAACACGTAGCAACGTAAATGTAGCCTTAGTAGAATACCTAGATCTGTTCAGCTCTAACTAATCTCTTAGTAAATCTTTGAGTTTGTAAGCTCATCTTTTATGAGCAAAGATCAAACATTGAGGCTATAGGTTTCCGATTTTAACATGCGACTGTTGCTTTCGCTGGTGGAAATGACAAACTTTTCTTGCAGACTTTATCAGGTGAAGCTAATTAATTGTAATTCCATAAGTAAGTAACAAAAAACATTTGACAGTTTTTCGTCGTTGCGCTCTGTGAAGCTGCCAATAGGTGACTAACAAGTCGGCTACAAGCATTGTTTTTTTCAGGGGCCGTGGTAGTGGTAGAGCGCCATGCAGCAATGACAGTTAAGTTTAGGCACCAAAACAACTAGTTAAGTTTAGGAAAAAGATGGTGGTTTGGATTAAAACACTCCCGAGGAACGAACAAGCATTTCCTGGGTCAAAGTATTTTGTTTTCCTTGCAAAGTGAACTCCTCTCTCGGGCTTGTGTTTTCTGTTGACACCACGTTGTGCTATTGCATTTTGAGATTATTTTCCATTGGATATTTAGTGTTCATAAATAAGTGTTTTGGCATGGCTGGCCAAGTGGCCCCCTCCTTTTTTCACAAATCGAGGCAATTTATCAAACTCAATATCAGCCGATGGGCTGCTACATTTTTAACTCAAGTTTTGATATCAGCATTGTCCTCGAAATTCCAGGATCAGTCGTGCTGTAGTTATATATTATATATATTAGGGCTGCACAATTAATTGCAATTTTATCGAAATCGCAATGTGAACTAGTGCAATATCCAAATCGCAGGGGGGGCGCAATATTTGTTAAAGGCAAAATATGCGTCAAACCATTCTAAAATAAAGTATTGTGGTGCTGCAGTTATTGTATCCTACAGACTAAAGAAAACATCTTTGTTTGGTACAGATCTTCGCAAAAAAATCACACTTCAATAATTTTTTTTACAATATATTTTTCAATGAAAATGACAATAATGATACAAAAATGATCATTCCCTCCTATATCGTGAATCATATCGCAATCGCAATGTCAGTCAAAATAATCGCAATTAGATATTTTTCTAATATCGTGCACCCCTACAATATATCAATGGTGTAACAAGTTTACACCAGTTTAACAGAGAAACTTGGTTGGGAAATGTAAACATTAAAGTGCTCATAATATGCTCATTTTCAGGTTCATATTTGTATTTAGAGGTTATATCAGAATAGGTTTACATGGTTTAATTTTCAAAAAACACCATATTTTTGTTGTACTGCACATTGCTGCAGCTCCTCTCTTTTCACCCTGTGTGTTGAGCTCTCTGTTTTAGCTACAGAATGAGGCATCACACTTCTGTCCCATCTTTGTTGGGAGTCGCGCATGCGCAGTACATAGTTAAGGACTATCAGCCAGTCAGAAGCAAAGTATGAGGGCGTGCCATGCTAGCAGCTAGGTGAGCATTATAACATGTGTTACAAAGTGACGCACGTTCGTCACGGAAATAAAGGCTGGACTACAATAGAGCTATTTGGAGCAGTTTGTGAACACTGTTTTCTGTTGGAGATGGTAAGTGCCTTTGGGGTGGACTTTGGGCTTTTTCACTTTGTAAACCTATAACCTGCACAAAAAAGATATATAACACTATAAAGGAAAAGGAAAAAGCCAAAAAGCATAATATGAGCACTTTAAATGGGAGTTATGTTTCATGCTAGCTCGTTTACTAGCTGTCATTATGATTTTGTGTTCCACTCACACCATGTGGCCTGAGTTAATGAATAATAATTGCGTTAGATCGGAGAAAGGCTCGTCAGCTAATGACGTTACTGATGGGAACGGACAAGTGTGTCCCAGCTCTGGACGGGCCTCTAATGAGGCAATTACCTGCAATGACCCAGGCACGGCCAAGGAGGATTAATCCCATAACGGCATGCCACCCTGTCTTGATTTGTTTTTCTTGCTCTAAGAAAAGATAAATTAATGTTCTTGTAAATCTCCAGAGTGTCTGTTTTCAGGAGACAACCTTGTTAAGTCGCTCACAGTTTATCAGGAGATGATTCTCCTGCGACGACTGATAGCAGCTTTGATTCCTGGAAACAGAGCAGCGGTGTATGGTATTGCAGGTACATCTGCCTTCCTGTCTGTCTAAAAAGGAAACATAAAACAATACAATGTCTGCAAGACTGCCTGCTGCCTCTTCCTTACTGCACACACCGAAACTGCAACACATGAACAACCGACAACCCTGAGTACCCCCCCCCCCACACACACACACACACACACTAACAATGCTGTTGGGTCGATAACTGTGTGTGTATAGTAGATGCTGAATGAAAGGCTCTTTTCACTGTGTTATCTCGCCAAGGACATTTCGAGCTTAACAATTTACAGACCTGACAAACTGACACACGTGAGACACTACAGCTTTGTTTGAATCCAAAACACATACAGTACATGTAAGGGAAGGGAATTGTTTAGTATCGAATTGTCTAGACGTATATACCAGTCCCTCCAGAAAAACGTGATTATGCGATCGCATAATTCAATGCATAATCAGCCAAAGTCCGCATATTTATGCGGGGGCCGCATTTTTTTAAATACGCCGCACTATCGGCGCATAAATTGCCGATTTCCGCGCAAAATATGCGGGGCTTGCATCACTGCATAAATCACTTTTTTCTCTCTTTTATCAAACCGCAGTTTTTGCAAGTTCCCGCAATTTTTGCAAGTTCCTGCAATTTTTGCAAGTTCTGCAATTTCATCGCATAAAATTGCATAAATATCCCGCATATTCCATTGCATTTTTTTAAGAAAACGTGCCGCATAATCAGGGATTTTTCCCTGCAACAATCACAAAAAAACTCTGGAAGGACTGATATACATGTACACGCAGAGATAATATTGGTTGGGAATCTACAGCCTTCTCTAGCTGGTGTATAACTAGTCTGGCTCATTGGATGTACAGCGCTGGGATAAAGCCTGACGCTATTCCCACTATCTCTGCCATCCCTTTTTGCAAGGGCACCGTCGCTGTGTCCGGAGCTTAGCGCTGCCCAACGCGATTGTGATTGGTTAAAAGAAATACAAACAAGACGGTGCGTTTTTTGCTTTTTTTGCTTTTTTTTGAGAGCTTTATTAAGTTTTTACACATTACAATTTATACATTTAAACATATAAACATACAGTATGCTACCTGACATAAATATAAACCATACAAGAATTAAACAAATATAACTAATAAAATAAAATGTGCAAAACCTAGCTTAAGTGTAAAGTGCCTAGAGCGTCTCATAAAGTGCATAGAAATATTTATAAAGTGCATGGAGTCTTTTTTATAAAGTGCATATAGAGTCTATTTATAAAGTGCTATAGTTTACAGGTTAAAAGTGTCCCAAGGAAGGAGCTGTTTTTTTGTCCATGGTTCTTCTTCTCCTGAGCTCAGCAAGCACTTGTTTGCACACATCGTCACTATTTGTGATTGTTTGTTGGATAACCATACAGCATCTTGTTTTCCAAAGCTTGATGCATACAATACATATGATTATTTGTAAAAGTTCCTTTTGTTTCTCTAATAGAGTCTCGTCAACAATACAATACATGACAGATTTATATGAAAGTACAAAATTAACACCATACACTTTTAATTTGTCCCAGACTTCTTTTGCCCTGTAGCAATCCATCAATAGATGCTGTTGGGTCTCGTCTTCGTCACAGTTAATCATGGGACACTTTTTTGTTTTTACATAACAACTCCATGATACAACAGCTCTAACAGCAAGTCTATTCACCGACATCAGCCATCTCATGTCGCGAATGCTCTCAGATAGGTTCTTATTTTTTTTAAATTTCAGGAACTGAGTTGCTTTGTTGTGCGTTAAATATTTATAATTTATATACCCACCATATTTATAGTCATTCAATTTTTTAAAAATCATTTTACTTGGGAGGCCATTCCAATCAATTTTAAGATACATAAAATCACCGTAGATAAGGTTGTACTCTGGACCTTGTCTGGCTCTCCCTCTCCGTTTCCTCCACTTGGAACGGTCTCCGGTCCAGAGAGCATTCCTGGAGATGGCTGCTGACACGTTTTTAACAAAAGCTATATATAATTTTGAACTCATATCTACTGCCCCTAACCCCCCATATTCTTTACTTTTATACATGATTTCTCTTTTTGTTACTTCCCTGGTTGTACCCCAAACTAAGTTTACACACTGTTTTGTGAGATGGAGGAAGGATGTTTGCCAAAAACAGGAGTTTGGATAAGATAAAAGTTTTGACAACATTCACTCTTGATTTATAATTGGTGTTTTTGTTTTCCCATTTTTTAACTTCTTCTTTAACTTCACACAGTTTATTTTCCCAGTTTTTTTCACTACAGTCTTGATTACAAATGGTCAAACCTAAGATTTTAATTTCATCCTTTACTTTAATGTTGAGGTCACGTTTCTTACTACGCAACACACTAGATTTAACATACAGACATCTAATCAAATGAATAAAACTTTCTGGGAAGCCATAAGACTTCATCACAGCCCATAAATAGTCTCTAGAAATATAATCAAAGGCTTTTTTTTGGTCCAGCCCAATTATATAAAAGTCTTTTTTATCAGGTTTATTTATCATTTCTCTCAATGTACAGAGATTGTCCCACATTCAACGGCCTTTAATGGCACACGTTTGTTCTTTTTCTATAATTTCATCCAATATATTATTTAATCTATTCATAATTACTTTGGCTAATATTTTATAATCTGTATTCATTATGGTCAGATGTCTGTAGTTATCAATGTCATTTTCTTCACCTTTCTTATAAAGCAAACACCTTACACCCTGATAAAAGGATTTCCCCATACAGCCACTGTTTACACCTTCATTATACATCTCTGTGAGGACGTTTGTTACATCATCGATATTTAATTGATAAAACTCTGTAGACAGGCCATCAGGGCCGGCGCTTTTACCAACGTTTAGTTGTTTGATGGCTTGTGTCACTTCATCATTTCTTATGTTTCCCACAAGCTCTGAGAAGTTCAGTGAGCTGTATGAGGGAAGTTTATCTAATAAAATGTTTACACAGCCACTATCTATTTCTATGTGTTTATATGCTTTGGTACATAATTCTCTGATCACTTGTCTTTTCTGCTTTTCATCAAACACTACATCACCGTCCTGTTTCTTTATAGATTTAATAAATTTGCTTTGAATTTGCTGTTGTCCAGCTTTAAGAGTATGTATTAAGTTTCCTCTATTATCTGTATTTGTTAGTTTATAAATGTTATACAATATTTCATTATTAAAGTTATCTATTTGTGTTTTTACTTCTAACATGATTTCATCATCTGAATTTGATCTTTTCTTCATCTGTTTTAAGTTAACGTATTGTTCCATTAAAGCTTTATATTTTATATTTTTAATCTTATTTATTTCTCTACATTTAAATTTGAAGAAGTCTTTTAATCTTCGTTTTAATAACTCCCACAGCTCAATGTGAGATTTAATTAGACATTTTAATTGTCCCAGAATGACTAACCGGTGTAGCCTGACACCAGTGGTGGAATGTAGTTAAGTACATTTACTCAAGTACTGTACTTAAGTCCAACTGTTGAGGTACTTGTTCTTTACCTGAGTCTTTTCCTTTTCATGCCAATTTCTACTTTTACTCCGCTACATTTCAGAGAGAAATATTGTACATTTTACATTCATCTCACAGCTTTAGTTACTAGTTACACAAAACACATGTAGTCCAAGTCTAGCTGAAATGATTAGACCATTAAACACACAACTGTTTGGATCGTTTCCAGTTTCTAAAATGTGAGAATTTTTCTGCATTGAGTACTTTTAATTTTAATACTTTAAGTACATTTTCCTGATGATATTTACATACTTTTACTTAAGTAACATTTTCAGTGCAGGACGTTTACTTGTAACAGAGTATTTTTTTACTGTGTGGTAGTAGTACTTTTACTTAAGAAAAGGATCTGAATACTTCTTCCACCACTGACTCAAATTTCAGTTGAACAAATTACTATACAGACCTTCTGTAGTGCCATTAAAAAAAGAATACTGTTGAACTTATTTGCTTGTACATGATCTCAGCTGGAAACCATTGGGTGGCTCAAGTTTCCATCTCTTCCCCTCACCACTGAACAAACACGGTCCCGCTCAAAACAGCAGGAAGGTCGTAATTTAGTCCAATAGCTACTTGTTGTTTTAAAAATTCTCTCAGTATTTTAGTGCTTTGGAGAATTCAATTCCAAAAGGTGTGTACAGTTTGATATCCACCACACACACACACACACACGTCTCTAATGCGGGGTACACACCACACAGGAATCAGGCCCATTTTGGGCCCAATTCCCCCCTCCCGACAAATGGTCAGCAAAGCCCTGATTTTTTTGTGGTTCTAAAGATTATCTTGCCTGTTGTGTGAGGTGTGTTATGAGTGTTTTTTTTACATCCCACATATCTGAAATATTAAACATGCTCAATATTTACGATCACACGTTTTATCACGATACAATATTATATTGATTCTTTGGACAAAAATACAATATTTACTGATATCACAAAGTCTGCCACAATATGATTTCGAATTGATTCAATTCAGCGACCTGCGATCGATACATGACGATACATGAGCCCATTAGGGCTGTTGGAAAACACTAAAGATGGAGCTAAAGTTAATGTTAGCTGCCCTAAAGCTTTCAGGGTTAGCTTTGACTTCATATATTACCTTCTACGCTTCACTACACATGTTAGATAATGTTTCATTACAGAGTTCTCTGTTGATTTGTGTTTGTTGCTGTGTGGGTGGTGGAAAATAATGTAAACAGAGAGCGGCGTGCCAGAAATGCAATGCGGCATGACGTAGATCCATAGACAGTATATAAACTGGACCAACAGATCCCGTTGCTCTGGACCGAGACCAGTGAAGGATATTTGAAGCACTTTTTCGGTGATGGCTGAGCGTTACTGCGCAGCCTCCAAGTGAGCTCGAAGACGTATATGTGACGTGAGCAGGATTTTAACATGCGTCGTTAATGTGAACAGAAAATTGCGTTGCCTGTATCTTTTCACAGCAAACGCGCATGCGTGGAAAGCGGTCGCACAACAGTGTTTAACTTTACGGAGACAAACACATAAAATATTGACTTCTTTTGAAATAAGATTTTCCAGATTTGATTTGTTTTTATATATTAAAAAACACAAATATTGAATAGGTGGTTGCCAAAGGGTGCAACCAGAGTCCACGAAACCGTTACTGTTGAGCCCTGGCCTTGGCGTCTTCCTTGATGTCTATTGGATTTGTTCATGCCCCCTACCAAAGAGCACTGCCTTTTAATCAATAATAGTTCCAAGTTCCAAGAAGCTCTCCAACCTCTTCCGTTCTTCTTTACTTATAATCGGTATCAGGCGATCCCTAGTGCTCATACGGAGCTCATACCGCTGATCAGCAGATCACGAAGGGAGAGAGAGGTTGGAGGAAGCGGGGAGTGCTAACAGCGCTAACAGCTACAGTGCAAACTGAGCATATTAGCTCCACGGTTAGCTCACACTCATCAGGGTGACCTGGCTTCCAGGGGAGAGCGGTGCTCATCATTAACCGTCCTGTGGCCCAAGGACCACATGAGTAGCACATGAGTAGCCCTCAGGCCTGTTCTAAAAATGAAATTGAATATTGATATTATCAGTTTCCCACCTTGTTAAGTCATTGTTGATAATTATTGTGAGAAATCATTAACATGATCAGTGTCTTCACATAGATGAGTATCATTAATTATTAATAATCATATATAACTATCACTAATCATTAATAATCATATATAACTAAAGGCAAACTGAGCACATTTGTTATTTCAGAAGAGTGTATCAAACTGGTAGCCCTTCGTATGACTCAATACCCATGAAGTAGCTCTCAGTTTAGAAAAGGTTGGTGACCCCTGCTCTTTTGGGATCAGTGCCCCCCTATCCATTATCCATGATGTTAAAACAAATCTGCAATTCTTCAAATGATATTCCTTCAAAATGTTTCACAACAGATGTTCTGAGAAAATTTTGTTAGTATGTGCTTGTTATTATCAATTGAGACAACGTAATTGTGTATCATGATATGACCATATATGATTTCATCACGATAGGATTCCATTGATAGACGACTAATTATATTTAATTATTGCCCAGACCTACTGCTAAGATTTGAAAATACTTTTAGTGCGGGCCAGGCATGACTGCATTAAAATTGTTGCTGTTCTGTCCCCTACTCTTTGCCTGTGCAAAAAAAAGCTCCTTTAGGAGACACAGTAAAACAACATGGTTCTGCTAACACACACATTCCCACAACAACAAAATCCCTGTGTTTTTGTTTGTGTGTGTGTGTGTGTGTGTGTGTGTGTGTGTGTAGACCAGTGATTCACCTCCTCGAGATATTCCAAACTGCTGTTTACTCCAGCAGGCTGTGTGCTTTGACTTCATGACACTTTCCCTCCCTATCAATAGCATATGTTAGCCGAGGGGGAAAGTGTCATTTGTGACAGACTGACAATGAGTCACAGAGCACTAAAACAGGCAGAGCATCCCACTCTTGTTTTTCACTTCTGCATTCCTTTCGTCCAGTCCAGCCAACCTGGAGTACCTTTATAACTTTTCCAGACTAATTTCCCTCACACAGTCCACCCGGCTGTGAGGCTCAAGGAAAGGGAGTCTGTGCTGAGCATTATTTTTGCGTTGCATTAATTAGTGTGAACCGATGTTAACACTCTGCAAAATCCTAATAATTGAATGAACCCGGCTGTCTTTAAATCCAACCTTTCTTATTAGGCTTGTAATCCAAAGTCAAATCTCTTTTTAAAGAGTGTAAGACCATTTTGCCTCTTCCAGTATAGTTTAATGAGTTTTTCAGAAAAAAATAGACTTCTTAATATCTTAATATTAGTTAAATAAAAGTTAAAGGTGCACTGTGAGTTCCTGCATGGTTTCAGCGCAATTTAATTTTTGTTTCAAATTGTAGGCATCTCTCCTTGATCCACTAGCTGCCCCCCTGAATACACTGTGAAAAAGCCCGGTCTTGGGAGACAACAGAGGGGTCGTAAACCTCAAACAAACAGGGGCACAGGCTGTGCACCAAAATAGAACAAACCACATTGCAGCCAATCACCAACAAGATGGTTGGGGGAGGGGGTGGGGGTTAGTTAGTCATAACAGTTACAGAAATATGGGGGGAGGGGCGAGCTTGCTCTGTTTTGTTTGGTACTTGGAACGTCAACAGAAGTGACGTCATGCAGGAACTCATAGTGCACCTTTAAGGACTTAATGATAAATTACATTTCTTGTTAATAAGGACATTCGTTGCGATTTAATCTATACTTAAAGGTGACCTATTATGCTCTTCCATATTTGTCACGATATCGGATTTTCATGTTAAACGTGGCCAGAGCTTCAAATAAGGAGGTAAACTTATTACAGAGAAATCCCGTAAGCAAAAACCTCCAATTTCCCACTGTTCTGAATGCTCCGGTTTCATCGTTGTTTTCCCGGGTTTCTATGAGGCAGGCTACTGCTGTGTTTACATGTAGCTACATGCTAAGTCAGGGAATCCTGTAATCTTGGCTTCCATCGTTGCTCATTTCTCCCGAATTTGGGGTCACATTTCTGCTGTAACATATCCAGTTGGGTAGTATTTGGTTCAGAAGCTGTGATTTTTGACTGTAGAAAGTGCTGCTTTATTCCATTACAATCCACTACCAACTACAAGTAGCTGCATGCTAATGCCAGAGAAAGATGTAATCTTGGCCAATGTTGTTCATTTGTCCCCAACTTCGGGTCACATTACTGCTGGAACATGTCTGGTTGTGTAGTTTTTGGTTTAGAAGCCTTTATTGGTGATTTTTCACAATACAAAGTCCTGCTATATATTCCATTGCAGTCAGACTCAGGCTTTAAAGCAGTGCAACAACAATGCAGAAACGCTGGCCAATCAGAGCAGACTGGGCTATTTCGGGAGGGGGCTTAAAAAAACAGGCGCTCCAATAGAGCGTCTCATACAGAGGGTGAATACAGGTGCAGCAGCCATGGGCAGTATGAGAAAAATAAAGTGTATTATGAACATTAAAGCATGGAAACATGTTCTAGTACAAACACAAAATACAAATATGAATCTGAAAACCGTATATAATAGGTCTCCTTTAATTTTCATGCTGCAGCCAACTGGAAACTGAACACAGTTCTCTGTCTACATTATCGGCGTATACGTGTTTACAAGCCTCTGACCGCTGCCTCTGGTTTTACTGGAATAGTGCTCTAATAGAGCCAAATTAACCATAGGCTGTATATTGTTAGCAGTAATCGTTTATTGACCGAGTTCCCACTAATGGGTCTAATTTATGATCTGATTTGTATTTGTTGCCATTTGTGCTGCATGAAAAAAAAACAGTAGGCAACTATGGACGTGCCCGCATCGAATTGTTTCAATAATTGTGGCCAAAGATGTCACGGTAGGGCTGGGCGATATGGACCAAAAGTCATATCCCGATATATTTCGGCTGAATATCGATATACGATATATATCCCGATATTTTTTTCCGCAAAGTGAGAGCAAATGTTCAGTCAAAGCCAAAATCAAATATGACATGTCACAAGTAGTTTCATAGAGACAGTTGCAAAATCAAATACATAATGAACCGGTTTCTTCACCTGGTTCATGATTAAATGCTCAGCTGTTCAAATAACAATAAAATGTAAACCTAAATACTGTATAACAGGAGTACCTTTTTTGAAATCAAAGCTCCATATTTGTGATTCGTTCCAAAGGTCAATTAAGCTTTTGATATTAATATAATCTACTTTGTTCAAAATGTAATGCCTCATGCCTGTAAGCCTAGGTTTATAGTCCCATTCTTCCACTTGATACTGCTTCCACTTAAGTAAACTAAAAGATGAACTATCGACTACAAAACAAAGAAACTAATTAATGTGTTAATACAAAGAATATTTATTATGATCGGTTCACAGATCCAGAGTCCAAACGGAAACTTCACCCTTCTGAACTAAGAGTTTCTGCTTCAAGGTGAAGTTTAAAACAGACTGAAATGTCCAGGCTCATTCCTCCACTATTTATTTCTGTATGTATTTATGCGTTACATGTAATTTTAACGGGCACTGAGCTCCAGATCCTGCAGCCGCAGACGGTCTCTGCTGCCCCGCTGTAGCTTCTCTCCGTCCGCCTGCCACCGGCAAACTTAGTGGAACTTTCCGCCCGATATCGACATACAGGTCGTCCTGGACTACGTGTAAGATCCTACCGATCACCACTCTGTCTTTGGCTGGTCCGATCCGGATCAGCGGGGACAGCGCAGCAGCGAGGCGAAGCCGTGTTTTTGCCCGGGGGAAGAGACGCTGCGGCCGGCCACGGAGCTCTCCGCCTCCCGCTGCCGCCGGAGCTCAGGTTGCTGGTCGAAGGCGGCATACATAAATCATAAAACACATTGTCACCTGTTAAATGTTATTCATTGCTGTTTGTTCTTTTCATTTCCTCTATCGAACATAATTAAGCAGTACAAAAGTGCGGCATCTTTAGCGTTGATCTGAATGCTTCGCACCCCTGTTCCAAGATGGCGGCGGTTTTGACGTATGTTTAGAACCTCAAGGCGACATCTGTGTATATATCTATGGGAGCAAGGATCACATTTGAACTATATCGATATATGCGATATGGTCTAATTCCATATCTCATTTAAAAATATATCGATATATTTTTTATATCGATATATCGCCCAGCCCTATGTCACGGTGAACAATATTATCACGATAATCTTTAAACTTACTTACTTTATACTTTTTTTGTTTACTTCTTGTATGTCTAAATCAGAGATCTTCAATAGGGGGTCCGGGACCCCTAGGGGTCCTCAGAGTTACTGCAGGGGGACCCCAAGTTAATTTCCTTCTTTGTTTTTTTTCCAAAAGTTAGCAAGAATGAGCTCAACATATTATTAGGGAAGATAAATCGGCCTATTTGTGATTTGTTTTTAAATGTACACATTGATGACAGGCTTACTGGCCTGTAGGTAAGGTAGCCATCCACAGATACAGTTAAGCTTAAAGCGGAACTCTCGCCAAAATGCAACCTAGGGTCTTTTCGTGAATGTACCTGAGTCAAACTTTCGTTTAAAAGCATATTTAGGACGGAAGCGCCATTTTTAAGATTTACCGTATTCTCGTTTTTCGGTCAAATGGCCTTTTGAATGGGAGTGGTAAAGGGCACTTTTATGCTAGCCTCAAAATCGCTATTTTTAAAACACTAAGAAGGCTCGACACAACGTGAAACTTTGCTCTAGGTATCACCAGGGGCTCTACACCTTAAAGGACAATTCCGGCGCAAAACAAACATAGGTTATTAACTGATGTGTACCTACTCTGTCGTTCTCTGGGACATGTTTTCATGCTAATCGAATGAGTTTGGAGCTTTGACGAGGCTACTGCGGACCGCTGGTTAGCTTACAATGCTAGTATTTGGGGCATAGGGACACTCAAATTAAATCGTTATTTAATACCACTAAAAAGGCTCGAAAAATCCGGCGCAAAACAAACATAGGGGTTATTAACTGATGTGTACCTACTCTGTCGCTCTCTGGGACATGTTTTCATGCTAATCGAATGAGTTTGGAGCTTTGACGAGGCTACTGCGGACCACTGGTTAGCTTACAATGCTAGTATTTGGGGCATAGGGACACTCAAATTAAATCGTTATTTAATACCACTAAAAAGGCTCGAAAAATCACTACGCCATAACGTTAGCATAATGAGGGTCCCTAAATGTGAACCGAAGCATTGGCAACATTGTAAGTGTACAGATAGTTTATTAAAAAAATAGATTATAAAGACAGTCACGTTCATGTTTACTTGCAGGAGCCATCTTGGAAACCAGTCATGACTAGTCGAACACCGTGCAATGTGGAATCTCCATAGACAGTATGGGAATCTCAGACTCATTTGCACGGCGCTCGTTTTTCGACTAGTCATGACTGGCTCCCGCAAGTAAACATGAACGCTTAGCATAATGAGGGTCCCTAAATGTAAACTCTGGGTACACAAACAATGTTCTCAGTGCTTTCGTTATTATTAAGTCATATGAAACGTGTGTTTCATATAGTAACAAAATATGGTTTTTATTACATTAGTGTACAGTGTGTTTCATTTTGCAAAGGGTCTGAGGTGTTCTGCTAATTGTGTGTGTTTAAGTAATCGAAAAAAAAGTTATATAATAATATAGTTATATTACAGTGTTATTGTAAAGCTGCTGGACCACCGTGTGTGTGTTTGTTGAGACTACGCACAGTGAGCGAAAAGACAAAGATTTATGCTGATGTGTGTGTGTGTGTGTGTGTGTGTGTGTGTGTCTCTACAAAGGAAGGAACAAGCAGAGGGTTTGCATCCCCTTCTGCTCGACCAGGCCCGTCTGTAAAGACCTGTGTTCAGAGTGCAGGAAGACAGAACACACAGATCCAACAACTCTTTCACACAATCAAAGAAATGACGGTAAACGAACGTGCGCTGCTGGTGGCTTGTTTGATCTGTGAATTCAAAGGGAAAAAAACTAACATCCTGCGAGGATGATCGCAGCTCGCTGGGTGTCAAGTCCCCTTCATGTCAAAACACCTGTCGATCGGAGCGTTTTTCTTTTACTTCCAGAGTTCCTGCTGAGCCTTGTATTCACTCTCAATTCAGTGCGCAGGATAATTGCAGCTCTAAAGTGTAGATTAGATGCTGTCAGTGTGGATTAAAAGCAGGGCCAGCACCATCATTTGTTGGCCCAGCTGTCACCTGCGGCTGCAGCTTGTACTCATGCATCTGGCCCTAGGAGCTGCTCATTGTCCCAGTGAGCACCGCTGTTTGCCCCCCCCCTTGTAGTATTCAATTATTTAATTATTTAATATTAATATTAATATTATATTGTTTCCTATTATTTAATGTATACTCTGTATGTGAGCTGTGTAATATTTTGCTGCTGCAACACCGTTATTTCCTATTTTTCAATAAAAATCAATCTATCTTTTCCCTTTCATTTCAAACACCATCAAACTCAAACCTGATCTTCATTTACCGTATTTTCCGGACTATAAATCGCTTCGGAGTATAAGTCGCATCAGTCAAAAAAATGCGCCACGAAGAGGAAAAAAACATATATAAGTAGGGTTGGGCACCGAGAACTAGGCTGGGGGTAAACGATTATTTATTATTAACGCAAGTTATTCAGCTACACAATAGCACACAGAACAACAGGCTGAATAGGTGTCCGGTATGTTAACGTAACACATTAAGTTATTCAGCTACACAATAGCAGGCTGAATAGGCTAAATGAACATAACAAGCCAGCGAGTCCAACAAGCAAGTTACTGGTAAGCAAGTTCACCAAGCTCCCGACCTCATTCCACATCAGCATATAGTTGTCACAAGCCTAGAGCGCCCTATCGGGGCTGTAGACAGTAATTATTTCATGCTTAGTTCTTGTCAGTCTGTATGAATTAACATTTAAAAACATATTAAATTATATATATTTTGATATACAAGTTGCACTATAAGTCGCAGGACCAGCCAGACTATGGAAAAAAAGTGCGACTCATAGTCCGGAAAATACGGTAAGTGGCAAGGTGAAGTTTCATCTAAGAAAGTCTTCCGCAACAAACATTAATCTTAAAACACTTTAGTAGTCTATCAAATTAAAGTATATGTCATAACACTGACATGACACTGTCATAACCATGAACATGAAGGACCCTTTATGAACGTTTATGACTGTTGTCATTGCGTGTCACTTTGTACTCCCCGACACGCTGTAATGTTTCACTTACTATGACCGCTACTGCTGTCATTAATAACATAGTCTATATCCAAGACGTTCCACTTCCGGTATTGCTCCGGTGCCACCTGAAATTCCGCCGGATGTCCCTCCTTTTCGGCCGGATGTCCGTTACCTTCCTCTTTCTTTGTGTTGGCGTTCTAAACTGCTGTGGATTTCTGAGGACTGTGGTTAACTGCTCCTCAGATGTCTACAGACTATCTGTCCAAACTGAGTTTTCTGTTGCACAACTAAAACAACTTTTGAACGTTACACGTGTTCCACCAAAACAAGTTCCTTCCCGAGGCTATTTTGCAGAGGCACCGTTGCTGCGTCCGGCGCTTAGCACCGCCCATGACGATTGTGATTAGGGCTGCCACCTCTTAGTCGATTAGTCGATTAATCGGTCGTTTTGGTCTTAGTCGACTAAGATTTCTTTAGTCGATTAGTCATTTTTTATGCTTATTCATGCTTAATTACTTATTTCCAAGAAACTTCTGAGCACATTTATGGTAAACGCAAGATTTAAAGTGGTGCTTTCGCAGGATTAATTGTGGAGAAACTCAGTTTTACAGATGGTTAATTAACTACATTTATATTGTGCTTTTCTAGTCTTAACCACCTCTCAAAGAGCACAGCTCTGTCAATTAAATCAACTAATCGATTAGTCGACAAAATCCTATAAGTGTTAGTCGAAATGCCAATAAACCAGAGCACATTTTTCTCCCATCCCAGAATGCTGTGGAGGAAGGTCTGGCAATGCGAGACTTTTATTAACATAACATTGTGTCAAAATTTGAACAATAACGTTGGGCGGCAGTGGGCTTATTTTCTAGTTATCAACCGCTAAGGAAAAATCCAGCAAATAGACGCCACCTTAGGATACGCGAAAACAGGTGATTTAACGTCACCGCTCATTTCACGGTGTGCACCCCCACTAACCTGGAAAAAGTTTTAAACAGTAAGTGAATAAAGCGTCTCCCACAGCGGGTAATCAGAGGGACCGCAGGGTTTGCTAACGTTAGCTTCTTGTCTCATTGGGGGTCTAATAAACAGTAAATTCAACAAATTCTGTGCCCATAACGCTATTTTCCAAGCTACTGTAGCTGTCATATCTCACGGCACCAGCGTGAGTGCGGTTTTCATAAAACGCTGAAGCAGAAGCGGCGGTCCGCCGCTAAGAAATGTACGAATATAGCAGAAACACTGACATATGATGCTTCTGAGAAATGATTGCAAATAAAGTAAACTGTTGCTCATATGGAACTACACGCCCTTTTCACTTACTGTTGACAACTTCAGCAGTAAGTGAAAACTTGAGAGAACTTCTCCCTCCCCGTACCTAACACACATGAGACAACAGACATGAGATTGATATCAATCTTTCATTGCATCACATTCACAGAGAAAGGGAATGTGAAGTGTCCAAAATGTTGAAAAACATGATCTTAAGGATGTAACAGCAAATGACTTGATGGCCCAGACTGTCAAGATATACAGTGGAACCACACACACACACACACACACACACACACATACACACCACTGTCCTAGAAAGGCTCTGGCAGCCAGAATGGGTTCATTTCTCCACTTGGAGTCTGCTAATTTTATCCAGGCTCTGACCCACTTGGTGCCGATAACTCTCCTACTGCTGGCAGCACTTGTAGTACAGCCTTGGACCACACACACACACAAGCTCACACACACACACAGCCATAGAGTACCAGTCAAAGGTTTGGACACACTTTCCCATTAACTTGAATGAGAAAGTGTGTCCAAACTTTTGACTGCTACTGTACACATACACACACACACACATTGACATACACACACATACACACACACACTCACACCTGAACTGGGAGAGGGGCAGTATGAGTCTCGATTTAGATTTGCCATGTTAGCTAAATGTATTTATTAAACTACTGAAAGGTAAAGCTTTGGATTATGATTGGCATGTATTTATATTTTGTTTATTTCATAGGGACAGATTTGTAGACAAAACTGGTCTGATGCAAGTATCATAGCAGCATCGTAGCTTGTTGTAGCATCAGTAGCAATGGTGCAATTGATGTGGCAAAGTGGCAAGTTTTTTGTCAAACTATGTATTTGCAATGCGGCAGTCACTGTTGAGTTGACACCAAATGAGCTTGGCACGGCTTTACCGAAGAAATGGGTCGTGTAACACAATACTAAACTATACCGATGTGAATGGAATTGTCTCATCCCTTAATCTTTTAAAAAGTCGAGTTCTATAGTGGATTCAATTGTACTCGGTGCTATGGATGATATTGCTGTGTTGCTCCCCTGTATGGATGATCATTAGTGAAGTAAACATGAGGCCAGCAGCACAGAGTGCTAAACTGTGATCAAGTGTGCGAAAAACCCAAGAACACTGTGAAATTCATTTGATTCTAAGGGACTGCTGTCACCGTGTGCTCTTGTTCTTTATAACATTTTGTTTTTAAAGTAGCCGTATTTCCTAGGGGTGTTGAAAGTAATCATTACATTAATGCATCGCGATGCGGACGGCGACGATTCTGCACAGATGCAGTGACAGAACATAATCGATTATTGCCTACTGATGTTACTTGTTGATTTTCCAATCGCTGCTTTTTTTTTTTTTTTTTTTTTTTGTCGCCTGCTGTGTTCAGACTTTTTTAGAGCAGATACAATAAAAAGGGCAGTTCATATATATATATATATATATATATATATATATATATATATATACACACACACACACACACAATTTCAATTAAGTCAAATCTTGAGTATCGAATAAAAAAATTGAAATGTCGATACTGCCACGGCCCCATGTCACGTCCGGTCGGCTTGTCAAGCGGAAAAAACACACGTGTTGAAGTTCTGCAAGTCAGTCAACCTTCTGTAACTTAGCTAGAGCCAGTCAAAAGATAGCATGGCAACTGCAGATGCTGTAGACCCATCGACAGAACTTGAGCCCCCTCCTATTTCACTGAAGTGTGTGAAAGTGTGGAAGTATTTTGGATTTCCAGTGAATTATGTTGACAACGTTCGCATTATCGACAAAAAAGCCACAGTTTGCAAGCTCTGCTATGTGCATGTACCATATTCTGTGTTTACCATTGCACATTAGCACTTCTGCTTATAGCTTTATCCCAACAAAACCGCACGGTTGAATTTCAGCCTGCATGCACGTTTTGTAGCCTAAACAGAGCAGCTTATATTAGTTGTATTAGAGAGAGCAACAACAGCCGACTGCCCGAGTCACACTCTTTGCTATCGGTCTACTCAGCTGCTGCTGTTCATGTTATTGTTACATTATGTTGTTAATAAATGTTTTAAATTTGACAATGTAATGTGGTACATTGCGAACAAAGGTCAGATATTATATTACATACAAGTCTAGTCTAAAAATGGCATAGCAACCTGTGCTTTAAAAACAAAAAAATCAAGAATCGAATCAAACCGTGACCTTTGAATCGTAAATGTAATTGAATCGAGGATTTGGAGAATTGTGAAACCCCTAACATATATATATATATTTGTAACTGCTTGAATTTGTTGATGAAAACCATGCAGCAATATATAATAATATTGAGGAGGTGTTGCATCGAGATGCATCGGGATACTCAATTGATTTGAATCGTTGACAGGATAATGGTAATCGAATCCTGAGACCAGTGAAGATTACCACCCCTATTTGTTAGACAAATGATACCTTTCAAACATTTGGCAATTTACCAAGACACAATTATTTTTTTCATCTCAGTAACATTGCAAAAATTGGACCCATCCTATCATTTTGTGATGCTGAAACTGTAATCCATGCATTTGTGTCTTCCCGACTCCATTACTGCAATGTCCCATTTTCTTGTCTTTCAAATTGTGCCACCAGAAGGCCTTCAAGTTGCTCAGCTAGGCATGCCATATATTTATTTTTTCAGGATAAGTTTTGATACTTTAGCAATCACATCAATTTGCACGTGAGTGGTACTATTCATCAGCGCTATTTCTCCTGGAGGCCGCATGCAGGCGCATACGCTCTCTTCTCGCTGGGAGCAGTTGATGAAAGACGCTGGCGCTTGGAAAAAAACCCGATATGTGGACACAGTTCCTTAGTTATCATGCTCTCTGCCAATCCGGTTCCTGCTTCTAAAGTCTCTGGTGATCAGCACTTATTAATCCTTACATTCCATATATGACACCTGATGTTCCTGTTGACTCTGCCACACAGCACTAGTCATGATGACTCATGTCTTGTTTCTATTTTGGGTTCTCCCATTTAGTAGCTCCCTGATAATGGTGTGCTGTTCACAAAGCTGCAAATCTGGCTACTTTTAGCTGGGCTTTGTTTGTGCTGCGGCACCCATCATCACCGTCTGCCAGCTACTTTACTAAATGCATCCTAAAGGAAGACCCGGTACTGTAGTTTTGTTTCAAATGTTGGCAGGAGGGCTGCATAGCACAGCTACAATCTGAAAAGCTCCAAATCCTCTTTTTGGGGGGCTATTTCCTTCCATTCATAGTGTATGCACAGTGACTGCAGTTGTGGTTGTTGATTTTAGTCAAAGGTATAGTGTATCTTAAAGGGACTTTACCAACGCACCATGTGTAGAGTTGATGCGTAGAAGACTGGAAAAGCCTTAGGAAACAGAAGAATTATGAAACACCTGTCCCAGCCCCCCCCCCCAAAGAAATAGCCAGAAGTAGGTGGTTGCTCCCATTTGGGTTTTTCTAGTGTATTCTTGGTTATTCAGAATATCATTGATGAATAGAAGAAGCAGACTGACATGAAAGTGGGTTAATTAGAAAGTAGTCCATATCAACGACGTTTCATTGCTTGCCGGAAATTTTGCCGGATGTCCTTTTAATTTTCGGCAGGATGTCCCCCACCTTCCTCTTTCTTTGTGTTGGCATTTTAAACTGCGGGGCATTTATGAGGGTTATGGTTAACTGCTCCTCGGATCTCTGCAGGGTAAATCCAGACAGCTAGCTAGACTATCTGTCCAATCTGAGTTTTCTGTTGCGCAACTAAAACAACTTATGAACGTAATCATGTTCCACCAAAACAAGTTACTTCCCGGGGCTATTTTGCAGAGGCACCGTCCAAGACGATTATGATTGGTTTAAAGAAATTCCAATAAACCAGAACACGTTTTTCTCCCATCCCAAAATGCAGTGTGGACTAGCCAGACCTTCCTCCACAGTTCTGTGGAGGAAGGTGTGGCAATATGAGACTAGTCAGGGCGGCTGTGGCTAAGTGGTAGAGAGGTCGCCTGCCAATCGGAAGGTCCCTGGCCCTGCAGTTCCATGCCGAAGTGTCCTTGGGCAAGACACTGAACCCCGAGTTGCTGTGCCATCGGAGTGTAAATGTGTGTGAATGTTTATCTGATGAGCAGGTGGCACCTTGTACGGCAGCCACGGCCACAGTGTATGAATGTGTGTGAATGGTGACTGGTTCCTGTACTATGTTAAAGCGCTTTGAGTAGTCGTTAAGACTAGAAAAGCGCTATATAAGAACAGTCCATTTACATTTAGTCAGAAAGTAAATTGTGACACATAATTATAAGAACTACTGAACCGGGAAAGGGATATTTTTTTTTCCAGTTGTAATCAGTCAGTGACTGACCTGCAATCTGAGTTTTCTTCCTAACTGGCCAACTGCCCTAAATCTTTCAGCATTAGGCCACTGTTTGTGCACACAGAATTTTAATTCTCTTTCAAATCTGCCGGGGAATGGTGTCAAAGTCCCAGTCCTCTGTTTGACACACCTTTTTAAACCACGCAGGGTCAATAGTATCACTGCTCAATCAAGTGTTGACTGTGGAATGTATTAATATCAGTTTATTAACTGGAGCAATCGTTTACCTAAGCGACTAAATCCATATCACAAATGCAAATCTCTCACTCACACTTATTACGATGTGAATTTATAAAGAGAAACTGATCAACAATTCCTTAATTTTCTTTTTCAAAAAGGACATTGCTTGTTTAAGAAAGGTTGGATAAATGATCTGACATCTGAAACCATGCCTATCATTCACTATGCCCCATCAAGTTATTTATTTTCCCTGTAAGCAAGGGTGAAAGTAATTAATACATTTACACTCGGTACTGTAACACAATGTTTTTTCGTTTACTTGTACTTTTTATCATTAATTTTAATTTTAGTTTTTATTATCTCAAATATTGCACTTTGCTACATTTCAGCTTGCATGTGTTACAGAGTAAAAACAAAAGTTACACGTTCTTTAGACAAGCAATGTCACTTTTTTAAACAAAAGTACTTTACAGTAAAATATTGTAGTATTCTCTCTAACCTGATGGTACACTAACTATATTCATGATTTGTCATATGACACATTTCTAACAGTGATATGGAACTGTGTGTAAACATAAAGGCGTTCATAAAGAAACTAATATGGTGCCTCCCCTTGCTTGGCTTTACACAAGAGCGCTTTTGCTTCTCAAAGTCTTCTTTCTGGGTGAAAAGAATAGCAGTATTCATGGTCATTATGATCAGTTCATTGGTATTCTGCGGATCCGGCAGAATTTTCCCAGATTCTTTTTTAAACAAATTAAAAAAAAATTAAATAGCACTCAGAATGTTGAGACATCTCCTTCCAAAGCTAAAGCTATATTCTGCAGATTTTCATTCCGGATCACTGAAAGCTGAAAAAAAAAATCTGCAGATTGTGTTTGGGTCTGCTCATAAGTTACATTAAACAGAAATGTACCATATTGATACTAAATCATTTCCCCACGGTAACCACTGTAGAACCACTACTAAATGTTTGGACTACAGTTAAAATTAAATTCAAACTGAAATTGGATCTTTGCCAATATTAGTCATAAATTAGGGGGGGGGGATTTCCACTTCATCCAGCATGTGCTTCTCATAATATGGTACAGCTCAGCTGAACTTGATGGGAACCAGTCTGTACTCAAGCTCAACAGCAGAGAGACAGATTGGGACGATGATGATGTCATCTAAGTCCTTATGCCGCATGCAACTGCCGGGACAAGGTCATAGCTGTACTGACATATGGCTACATTATACAACATATATGAGCCCACAGAATCCCTTACTAACTCAACATCCATGCACCAACTTCACAAAGTGTCCCCCAAGGACATTGTCATTCATTAGTTAATTGTGAATATCAAGTAAAGCAATACCGCCCAGTGTGTGGGTGTGTGTGCAAAGCTGCAGGTGATTCAGGCAGCCCTGGATGTGTAAATGAGTGTGATCGAAAAATCTAAATAGATTTAGATTTACTGGTGTAAGTTACAGTGTTTATTTCGGCGACACCGCTGTCGTGAATGTGGACAGATGTGTGCACGTGCATTATGATTACATTACTCAGGATCAAAACTTAGCGAGTCCACAATTTTGCTAACAAAAGCCAAACATCAAGCCAGTGCAACAACACAAGACGTAGCCAACCTAGCCAGCCAGCTATTATTACCGGCTCGTCCAGCAGCAACATGGCCAGCTCGGCTCGCCGTCTGACTTGCAGTCTTTTATTTCGCAAATCCCTCGTCGATGGCTAAAAGCCCATCCAAGATTTTCTCTTGTTCGGTCACTCCTTCCTTTTCTCTTCCAAGCTTCCACAGTGGTGTAGTCTACGTGATACGCAGGTACACACAGTATAACTAATAAAGCTCAAGGATTTCCATACACCCACTTAAAAATGCCCAATGACACACAACAACATACTGTACATACATACATTTTTTTCTTTGCATAGGCTAAATAAAAGTATTTCAGCTGTGAATTGGTGCATAAATGATAAATAAATGTATCAAAATGCAGGAAATGAAGTCTTTGATGCTCAAAATTTCCCTGGGGGTGGACACCCAGACCCCACTGCCCCAAAGTCCCTTTCTGGCCCATACATATACAGTACAGAATACCCACTACAATACATTAGACTACACCACTGCTTCCTCAGTGTCCTCTTCAGTCTCTTTGCCTCTGCCGTGATGTCCATAGAGGCTGCTGAAGCCGGTTCCGTCGCCTGCTGGCTTCGCTCCGGTTCCAAAAACTCGTATTTCTCAGTCCTCCATAATGCTCTCTGTGCTCTCTGTGTGCAGCTACTCAGTGAAAAGATCAGCGGGGCCGAGGGGACCAAGCTGGATGAAGACTTCATGGAGATGGAGAGGGTGAGTTCAGAGCAGACATGCTCTCATGGTGGATGCATAGTGTCACACATGGCAGTGCAGGGTTATTTTTATATAGTACAAGCAGGAGATAAGAGCTCCTAATAGGGCTGCACAATATATGGTGTTGTTTTTTATCGCCATCGCAATATCAACTGGCGCAATAATCACATCGCGAAAGGCCGCGACACATGGCTAAAGACACTCTAATCTCGCTAAAGAGATTTTTTGTTAGTTGAAAGAAAATATCAGCAGGCTCAGATTAGTATTCTAAGTGTCTGACAACATTATGGAAAGGATGCCTTCATAGATGGCCCTTTAAAACCTCTTTGAGACCTTTCTGTTTAACCAGAAACTGCTCTGAAGCGCTAAACCCACCAGACTCCATTTAAAAAAAACAATACTTTAAGCGTGTATAGAGCCAACATATTTTCACATGTAAATAGGTAAACTATGTGTTTATTTCAACCAAAACTAGAGTTGTGATGGTTGGAAAAGTGGAAAGACGACCCGAAACGGCTTTTCATAGTTTTATTTTGTTTCTGTCGACTTTGAATGAATATTTAATGATGCTAAAATAACTGTTTATTTACATGGAGTCTGGTTGGTTTAGCAAACTCAATTTGGCGGATGTTTTTATGTTTAAAAAAAGGATCTTACTCTTTACCAGAAAGGTCAACCTTTCCATAATGTTGTCAGACACTTAGAATAATAATCTGAGCCTGTCAGTGGCAAAAGGAGCACTTTTGTGAAGGTAAATACAAGCTGGACAATTGCCTCATTAACTTACATTGTAGCTTGTTTCGCCGCTGCCGACTGCAGCGATCTCGCGTAATACGGGACCAATGTCAAAGATTGTTGTTCCCATAAATCACTTAGACACAAAAACATAGGAAAATAAGTGAAAAAAAAAACGTAAAGTTACCCTTTAAAGGAACACGCCGACTTATTGGGAATTTAGCTTATTCACCGTAACCCCCAGAGTTAGACAAGTCGATACATACCCTTCTCATCTCAGTGCATGCTGTAATGCTGTCTGACGGCTCCAGCGGCATCAGGCCAGCACAGAACATGCAGGTGAATGGTTCCAGCAATCCTACTTCTCCGAATAAGTGACAAAATAACACCAACATGTTCCTATTTACATGTTGTGGTTTATAGAGTCACAGCGTGTACAAAAAACAACGTAACATGAGACACAGCCGTCTTCTAAATGTAAACAAACCGGGAACTATATTCTCAGGCGGAAGAATATAGTACTTGGGCGGAGTGATATGCTCGCAGCAAGCCTGTCTGAGAATATAGTTCCCGGTTTGTTTACTGTTAGAAGATGGCTGTGTCTCATGTTACGTTGTTTTTTGTACATGCTGTGACTCTACAAATCACAACATGTAAATAGGAACATGTTGGTGTTATTTTGTCACTTTTGTCACAATTCGGAGCAGTAGGCTAGTTGGAACCAGTTACCTGCAGGATCTGTGCTGGGCTAAGCTAATTACAGTCAGCATTACAGCACGCACGGAGATGAGAAGGGTATGTATCGACTTGTCTTACTCTGGGGGTTACGATGAATAAGCTAAATTCCCAATAAGTCGGCGTGTTCCTTTAACTTAAAGTTCTTCAATAATCTCCTCTGAACAGGATTTTATCTCTGTTTGGTTTCAGAAAAAAAAAACTATGATAGGCTGATAATCTTAAGGTTTTCATTTGGTCACACTACAGTACAATGGAGCTGACATCGGAGGATGCAGATTATGGTTGTTGTGAAAGTGCAAATAAACACAAAAATGTACAGGTACTCACATGAGAACGTAGCAGGGCCTAAATACTTTTGGGACTTATCAGCCACGAAAAGCAGGCAGGCAAGAAGCGGAAGAATCGATTCAGTACCGCACACACAACCGCACCGAGCCTACACATGCACCCCCTGACACCCACAGATTCTTCTTCCTTGGCCCGTGCTACACCCTTCTACCAAGTGGCATAAAAATCGACAAACAAATCACAAACAGACAATCTGAGCCGAAAACATAAACCTCCTTGGTAGAGGTAATTACAATTCCTATTAATGCATTTAAAACTAAGAGTGACAGATTGATTCAGTTTACAATTAAATGTTTTTAGTAAAGAAAAAAAGAAGTTTTGAATTATTTTAGCTTAGTAAGTGCATTATTGTGAATTGTAGGTGTGGGAGAATAGTTCACGTTGAAGAGTGTCATCACACTTTGGATGTGTTTTTTTTTGTGTTTTTTTATCAGCAGTCATTAGTATCGTCATTCACAGTTTGTAAAACATTGTAATATTCAACTATGAGCCAAGCTTGCCTTAGACAACTGAATCATGAACTGAATGTAAACGTTCAAATATCCTATAGAACCGGAATGTATTTACACATAACTGCAATATCTCGTCTCTTTTAACATTCGTATCTTGCTCCCATTAGAAAATTGAGGTGACCAACAAGTCGGTGTTTGACCTCTTGTCCAAAACAACAGAATACCTCCAGCCTAACCCAGGTATTAAAAAAAAAAAAAAAAAAAAAAAAAAAAAAAAATATATATATATATATATATATATATATATATATGTGTGTATATATGGATCCTATCTTATTCTGTGTATTCTATGTGCTGTTGTGCTGTATCTACCATCACAACACTGTCTGGCAAAATGAGTCAAGTGCGTGGTGTATTGATTGTTTTCCCGTGCAGCCTCTCGAGCCAAACTGAACATGCTGAACACGGTGTCTAAGATCCGAGGGCAGGTGAAGACCACGGGCTACCCTCAGAGCGAAGGCCTGCTGGGAGACTGCATGCTGCGCTACGGCCAGGACCTGGGAGAAGACTCTGTCTTTGGTACCCGTTCTCACATTCTCAGACTTTCTTAGAATAGTGGCCAGGGCTGCAGAGCAGTGTTGTTAAGGAAATACTCAGGAACAGCACAACTCATTTCACATACGTGAAGAAGATTCAGGAGACCTTGATGAATTACACAGGAGCATAAACGCTCAATTGAGAAGAGAATTTAGGCAGGCAGTATAGTTCAATCACGATGTGTTAGCGTGTCATGCCGTCCCAACTCTCCCCAGTTCCTGTCTTCCTGATGGAGTATTTCAACTTTTTTTTAATTTGGAGATTTTAGATTTGTAAATCTCAGCAAAACTCCAGACGCCTGCAAGTGTATACAGTCACAACTTCACTCATAACAAACTGTCAAGTCAGGCTTCATTGATCAACCGCACAGGGTCTCAAAATGAGACTCTGCACACATTTCTTTCCCTGAAAAATTTGAAGCAAAACATCGTGATGCATTTTCCATCCGAAGCCATTAGTTTGCAGATGTCACACTGTTTCAGAGAGTCCCGCAATGAAACTGATCCACAAAAGTATTGATCATAGAGCCTGGCGAATTTATTTCACAGTTGGGTGACTTGACGTCCCGAAATATTCAGGGCAGGCCCGAATTTGGAGCAGTTGTCCCAAATCCTGTCCTGTTTGTCCTGAAAATTAGACTAAACCTGAGAGTTTTGAACTGCTGATCGTTGTGAAACATGATTTAGGTGCTGCCCACAGATTGGCACCGTCCCTTGCCGACATGAATTATGGTGTAAAAGAGTCTCTTTTTATGATCCCCCTGTCACTGATAATTAATACTTAATCCAGCATTACACACACTTTTGCATCATGGAAGTTTGGGGTGTAAACATGGGTTCATGAAAATCCCCTCTATGCACATTTGAGAGTTCTGAACTGTTTAGTGACTGCTTACAGCTTAAGTGATTAATGCCGTGGAAAGCAGTTTATTTTTGGAGTCGTCGGGCAATACTTCCATACTAATCTTTCAGCATATTCTAATTCAAGGGGTCTGAGAGGAAACTAGACATCTGCACCTCCTCCTGGCTCTGTATTACTGGCAATTTCCACCGGTTGCGGAGCGGCTCCGGAAAGGCGGCCGATAGGTTTCCATTAAAGTAAATGTGTATATTTCCACTGACTGCAGAACGGCTGCGTTCCAACAGCAATACGCAGAGCTCCTATTTTTGCCGGACGCCGGAGAGCTCCGCAGCAATTCAGCATGATTCAGATTGTGTGGGACAGGAAGTCGAGTACAGAAACAAAATAAAATACACCGTGCTCACGGCGGATCATATTTCCCTGCACTACACCTTGAAAACACAGCACAGAGTTGTTTCCCCTCTACTCCTCTGGATGGAAACAAGCTGTTGTTGGTTTCGTGGTTATATTCTACGTGAATTCGCGAGATCTCGTGGGTCCTCGTGACTTCAGCTGTCAGTCATGGCCGCAGCGGAGCCGTTCCGCAACCGCTGGAAATTAGGAGTTAGAGCTGCAAAGATGAATCAATCATTCAATTAGTTCTCAACTATTTAATTAATCAGCAACTATTTTGATGAATCAATTAATTTGTTTGATAATTCATTTTGTATGAAAAAAAACCTAAACTTCTCTGACTGCAGCTTCTTAAATGTGAATATCTTCTAGTTCCTTCTCTCCTCTGTGACAGTGAACTGAATATCTTTGAGTTGTGGACAAAACGAGACATTGGAGGACGTCATCTTGGACTTTGGGAAACACTGATCCACATTTTTTTTTTTCTTGACATTTTAAAGAAGAGGTCTCTCTACATCAGGGATGCCAAACTCTATCTCACTAAGGGCCACACTGGAAAATATCAAATATCTTTGACTGGATTGTTGCATGTCTCAAATAGCTTTTCCCACTTACAGTTTGGTCCACTTGAAAGCCCTAAAAAAAAGACTGGAAAAATGTTCCCTAGCTATCATAGAGTTTAGTCAAGCAAACAATCATGATTACATTTTTAAGAGGCTCCCCGACTCACACCTGTTTCACAGGTTTGAATATGCAAACTCTCTGGGTCTGTGGGAATTTATGAGTCTCAAAGTCGGCAAATCTGCCAAATTCTGCTTTGAGTTTCGCATAATTACAGTCTGAAAAACTGTTTCCCATCCTTTTGGTTTGGCGCACAACAAGGCGCGGGCCTTGAGTTTGACACATGTGCTCTACACCAAATCCTGGAGATTTTTGCCTTCTACCCATAGCAGCTTCAAATAGGGAGAATGAGATATTTCTCTACTGACAATTTCAGACTTAGAATCCCATATTTGTAGGATTTCAAAAAGGTGGGATTTAAAAACAGACACTATCACAGACACACAGCAAACCTGTGAGGCTAGAACTAAGACGTGGCGCACATGTCCAAATGATTTCCGCATCATAGCGCCCCGCTGAGACGAGCACACAGGTTCACTGAAAAGATGTGCTTTGTCTCTGCGTCCTGCAGGCTGTGCTCTGGTGGACATGGGCGAGGCCATGAGGCAGATGGCAGACGTGAAGGACTCTCTGGACATAAGTGTCAAACAGAACTTTATTGACCCGCTGCAGACTCTACAGGACAAGGACCTGAAAGAGATCACGGTACGTTACAGCAGCCTGTAATTGAACTTATACAAGGTGAAAACACAAGCGGTGTGCCATTTCTAAATGTATGATTGGCTGGGTACACAAACTGTGCACTGTGAGAGACTAATGTTTGCAACACAGGGGAAACGTGACAACACTTCCAGGATGTGCTAAGAGCGGTAATCTGCTGTCAGGCATTGAATGTTACCTTCATTTCATCTACAGAATGCACGCAAAGGGTCTTAGGTTTTTAGTTCCAACCATTAATACTACACTATAAAAAATACTCCGTGAAAAGTAAAAGCCCTGCTTTCAAAAAAAAAAACAATTCTTAAGTCAAAGTACAAAAGTATTATTTAGAAATTGACTAACATCATCAGGATCAGAAGTATTTAAAGTCTCTTCAAGATGGAGCTACTTTTAACTACTTCAAATACACCTGGACAGTTTATAATCACATTTTACACTCTCTAATACTGTATTACATTTTGTTTGATCATATGTTTTGTAGATCAAATCTCACTCTAAAAAGTAACCAATAATCAGTCCTTCCAGAAATTTTTTGTTTTTTGTGATTGTTGTGGGCAAAAATCCTTGATTATGCAGCACGTTTTCTTAAAAAATGCGATGGAATATGCGGGATATTTATGCAAGTTTATGCGATGAAATTGCGGGAACTTGCAAAAACTGCGGTTTGATGAAAAAGATTAAAAAAGTGATTCCCCAACACCCTGCTTTTCTATGATTTCGCATAATTGGAAAATGGCTGCTCTTGTGTTAAGTAAACACAACATTTTTCAACTTTCTGCTAAGATATATGTGACTTTTCTGCAACGAAAAAGCGGGGATTATAAAATCATGCAATCCCCGCATATTTTGCGCGGAAATAGGCAATTTATGCGACGAAAGTGCGGCGTAATTGAAAAAGTGCGGCCCCAGCATAAATATGCAGACTTTGGCTGATTATGCATTGAATTATGCGATCGCATAATCGTGTTTTTCTGGAGGGACTGACTAATGGCACTTTTCCATTACTTGCTACTTGCTCGCCTCGACTCTACTCGCCTTTTTTGGTTTTCTATTATGAAAAAAAAGTACCTGGTACCTGCCTTCAGGTCCTTTTTTAGTACCACCTGAGTCGAGGTTCTGCCACTATGAGGACCAGTCACGCTGAGGCGGTACTAAAATCTGCAATGAAAAACGGACGCATATTGGTCGCTGCTCTAGTTGGGGGACTCGGGCGTTGCCTACCTACCCTAATGGTATAGTCTGCCCCTTGACTCACAGCTGGTCATTCTGCTCTTACTGATCCTGATGTGTTCATGAATCTTCTCTAAATTCACAGAGAACTTACAAACAAAGAACTTATGTTATACATTTTATTTATATAGTGCTTTTTTATGGTACTCAGACGCTTTACTTTTAGCACACTATGTTTGTGTGAGTTTCGATACAAAAGCTACATTAGAAGAATGATCCATTGCACAGTATGAAGATACATGTTCCTGTCTGTGTTTGCAGCACCACCTGAAGAAGCTGGAGGGCCGGAGGTTGGATTTTGACTATAAGAGGAAGCGTCAGGGGAAGATCCCAGACGAGGAGATCCGGCAGGCTGTGGAGAAGTTTGACGAGAGCAAAGAGCTGGCCGAGAGGAGCATGTTCAACTTCCTGGAGAACGACGTAAGAGAGCGTAGATCTTCTAAAGGAACAATAGACCAATAGGGAGTATTAAACATCTTTTAACCATGTCAACTTACCAACTAGAAACATGCGAATACCTAGAAATTAAATATATATATATATATATAAAATGTAATGAGTTACAGAATTGTGAAATCCTGCACAGCCAGCTGTTTACCATAAAGGGTAGATATATTAATATTAAATAAGTGAGAAATTTACAGAGCCCCCCTGGGGTCAGCTGAGAAAAAAAAAACTAAACCGTGCCCAGAGAATAAAAATCTGTTACCTCAGTTTTATAAACGTGCGCAAAGTTAGAAAGATATTCAAAGATTTGAACTTCTGGGATCAATTACTCTACAGCGAAATGTTAGGGACCGTCTACAAACTAAAACACCGAAAAAGAGAACAAAAATATTTATTAATTTAATGATTAAATAATGTAGTGTCTCCAGACTTACCTCAATTATAACCTGTCTCCTGCTAGTTGTACTACAGCACTTACTTTAATAAAATAAGTATATTCATAATTTTGGTAAATATGTTTTGCCAAAACAATTTAATATATGTCCTAAATCCAAAGTCATGTCTCCAAAACTACTCCGCACATAGAAGGTCCCCTGCTGGTTGTACTACAGCACCTTACCTTTCAAAAATAAGCATAATTTAATTTTGGGGAATATTTTTTGCCAAAAACATTTAATATTTTAATAATTAAATAGTCGTGTCTCTAAACTTTCCTCACAGATAATTACTCTTCTGCTGGTTGTACTACATCACTTACTTTTCAAAAATAGGCACAAGCATAATTGTGGGGAATATTATGCATATATAATAATAATATTATTATTATGAATCCATGACATTACATTTATTAAACCGAGGGAACAGATTATGAATCCGTGCGAACAGTTTATAAATCCGAGGGAACGGATTTTTATTCTGTGCACATGGTTTAGTTTTTTTTGGCTCCATAGAAATTCATGTGACATACATCAAAATAGTTTAGATGGAGTCAGTATAGTTGTTTTTGATTGGTTGGCAGGTATCCATTGAAATTATGCATCGGGACATTCTGAGACAGAGCCAGGCGCACCACACTGCCTTTTTTTGTTGACGCCTACAGTTTACAGTTTTCTGAAGCAGATAATGCAGAGCCGTTTGATACACACATTGTGAAGAGACATGCTTAAAAAGTAGGCATGATTTTATTTTACAATGCACTGACATTCAGTGTATACAAAGTCAGATTATTACTAGTTTTCAGCCCATTATAATGATACATTACAGTATTAAGTATGTAAGTATTATACAGTATTAAGGATAATGAGTTTTCTAAAGGAGTTATGTCACTTAGCTGGAGGGTAAGTGTGTGTGTGTGTGTGTGTGTGTGTGTGTGTGTGTGTGTGTGTGTGTGTGTGTGTGTGTGTGTGTGTGTGCGCGCGCGCGTGTGCCAACGGCCCACAGGTGGAGCAGGTGAGCCAGCTGGCGGCGCTAATCGAGGCGGCCCTAGACTACCACAAGCAGTCGGGTGCGATCCTGCAGGAGCTCAGCGGGAAGCTGCAGCAGAGGTGAGGGAGGGGCTGGAGGCCACACTGGTAATTACTTTACAGCTTTTCATCCCCTGTGTGAGAATCACAGACTCACTCTGAAAAAAGTAATTTCGCTCAGAGTGGCTGTGACGCTAAAAGCGTCGATGCAAGTGGTGTCTCTGAGCAGTAGATTTAGAAACTGGGGTGGCGTATGTACTTGAATGAGTGTGCTGAATGTGCTACAGCTTCCTGGCACTGACTCCCACCATGCAACCTACATGCTCTCTGTCGTTTTGGAGTAGTGCTGCAACTAGCGATTTACTAGCAAGGACCACGCCATCAACAAGATACGTATTAACGATTTTTTAAAGGTGCACTATGAGTTCCTGCATGGTTTTCAGAGCAATTTCATTCACCGACAAGATGGTTGGGGGAGGTGGTGGGGATTAGTGCGTCTTTTTCACTGAAATTAAGGCTGCTGCTCTAAACGCACCCCCTCCCCCAACCATCTCGTCGGTGATTGGCTGGAACATGGTTTGTTGTATTTTGGTGCACAGCCTGTGCCCCTAGTGTTTGTTTGACGTTTACAACCTGTGTTGTCTCCCGAGACCAGGCTTTTTCACAGTGTATTCAAGGCGGCAGGCAGCTAGTGGATCAAGGAGAGATGCCTACACATTTCAATTTTGTTCAATTAACACGCTTTCAAACATAACAATTTAAAAATGGAGACTACTGACGTATAAGATATCAAAAACATCTTTTTTTAGAGTTCATATTTTTTTACCCTGCTGTCTTCTCCCCCCAGGATATCCACAGCCAGCAGCCGGCCCAAGAGAGAGTTCAAACCAAAGTCTATCAGGAACAACGTGGACCTCCTGGACAACAGTCAGCACAACGGCCTGTCCTACCGCTCCTCGCTCCGATCCACCGGTACAGCTCACACAGCCCTGGCTTCATTTCACCTTTGCTTCTTTTTTTTCTGTAATGTTCTCTGTCAGCCCCATCCTCATTGTTTGCTTTGAGTTCTGCTTTTTTTTCCTGTTATGCCTTACAGATATCCAGATCCACCACGCAGTCAATGGGAAAAGTAGGTATCCCTTTATAAAGTGTTTAGGTGTGAGGCATCTTTTAGATCTTTTGAAACTGACAGTAAACATCTCTCTTGTTCCCCAACCACCAGTATCCAGAAAAGGCCTTTTTGTTTGTTTGCTGCTATTTGAGCCGTCCGTATGCTTTTTAATGACAATTGATTTCAGCTTCATAAACAGATGTGACTTACCAGCAGTTTGTCCTCATTTACAAAAGTGAAAAGCATAGCAGTTACCGCTGAAAAATTATAATTACAATCAAAAGTAAGTAATGTGGCTATTATATCACTAAATATGAGCTAATTGGTGTTATTTAAAACGGACTTTAAAGTGTTTCTTTCCCCGGGCCATAAGCACACTCAACTCCTGTACTGAACTGAACGACCCCACACGCCAATATGTGGGTCGACTGTCTTTTCAAGGGCCAGCCTACTGGGTCCTGTGCAATCAGTTCATTCATAGTTGTGCTTAACTTCATTTTTTTCTAGACTACATTCATCCAGGAGCACATTGCCGCCCTCTTCTGGTAAAAGTCAGGCAGTGTGGAGTGATACACTGTAGATTAAAGGGCACATTAGGGCTGATTTCTCCATCGTTCACTGAGTGTGCTCATTGTTTTTGTGTTGTCTTGTGCTCAACACCATCTCCATGTGTCTCTCCATGTCACCCAGCTGATCATATAACCTCTGTTCCTCTGACATGGCCCGAGAGCCCCACTACCAATGGCGACGCTCAACGTGAGTAACACACACCGACTCTGCAATCAGTCCTGAAAAGATTCATCCACAGACAGTTAACCAACAACAATTTGCTGATGAATAAATTCTGAATTGTCAGGCAAACATATTATATATAATAATAATAATAATATAATAATAATGCAGCTGGTTTCAACTGCTCAGATGTAAGCGTCTGGGTTTTGGACTGTCAGTCTCATTAAAACCAAACAATTAAAAAGTGTGAAGTTCATTCGTGATCTTAGAAACGTTAGTTTGGAACGAGGTAGACTTACTATCATTTTCCAGAGCTCTTAACCACATCTCAGGGTCTTCATCGGCAGATGAAGTACTCTCATTTGTCATGGAGATGTCTCCGTATTAGTACTGAGTAATGACAAATAAGGAAATCACCCGCTCAAGGTCCACTTACTATTTTTCTCGTATCTCACAGTCAGCATCAGTAGCTGGAGATGTCTCAGTTGTCATGGAGATGGCATATTAGGCTCTTTTCAGACATTTTATATTAACGATTAATTGAAAAAATGTATTAAAAAATAAATGAATTACTTGATAATGAAATGTCATTAGTTGCCACCTTAGTGTGTGTATATATATATATATGGATATATATGGATTTGTATTGCGATTCGATAGTATTGAGTATTGCAATTTTCTTTTCCTTCTTTAAACAACATTTTTACATCCATCCATACATTATGAGACATTTGTAAAAACTAAAATGTCAGTCAGTTTATAATTTCAGAGAATATCTTAGTTTTTTTCTCCTAAATTCTTCTTATTTCTCCATTATATATTTGTAATGAAGAAGATAACATGGATTTTCTGCTTTCTCTGTGTTTCGCTGGAAACCAATATGATGTAGTCGCTGTCAGCGGTAGCGTATAAACCAGGCTTGTGCAAAATTCAGAATTTCAGAATTGGCCTTCATTCAATTCATGAATTGGAATTTGAATTGAATTGACTCCGCCCCACAGGATGTTGAATTGGAATTGGAATTGGAATGACAGGAAGTGGAATTAAATAATGGCAATTCAAAGAAATTCCACACAGTCACACAATAGAAAGAATGTGTTGAATCTCACATACATTCAGTGTTAGGAAGGTTACTTTGGAAATGTAATTTATGTAATGTAATGTATTGCCACTGTTCATCACACCCCCAACCGGCCCGTCAGACACCGCCTACCAAGAGCCTGGGTCTGTCCGAGGTTTCTTCCCAAGAGGGAGTTTTTCCTCGCCACTGTCGCACTGCTTGCTCTTGAGGGAATTACTGTAATTGTTGGAATTGTTGGGGCTTTGTAAATTATAGAGTGTGGTCTGGACCTACTCTATCTGTAAAGTGTCTCGAGATAACTCTTGTTATGATTTGATACTATAAATAAAATTGAATTGAATTGAATTAATTGCTTACCCATATTAAATGTGGTTTGGATTACTTAATTTTGATTACTTTATCAATGCAAAGACATTTCCTTTTGATTTGATTAATTAAATTACACATTTTACCTCAGTAATACAACTAAATACAATTACATTAATTTTGTAATTTAATAACATAATGTCATTACACTTAACTAGTCACTCCTCAACCCTGCATACATTTTGTTCCAAAATATAGATCACTCTTTCAGAGAACAAATATTTATATTAATTCCACAATTGAATTGTTTTCTTGATTTACAATAAGTAATAAGAAAAAAGTGAGCTTGCATGCTTTTAAACACATATGATATCCAGTGTTGGGGGATTACTTGCCATGATATAATTGCATTTGGCTGTAACTGAGTAATGTAACACATTAATCTTACTGTTGTGACACTGTTGTTGTGAGTTGGTGTGTTTAAGCCCTTTATGAGCCATATGCCAGGCTCTTGCTGTGTTGCGCTACAGTAATGTAATGAGTTACTATCCAGAGAGAATAACAAGTAAGGTATTGCATTATGTTTTTTGTTTTTTTAAAGTGAATAATGTGTATTACACGTTCTTGAGTAGTGAACCCAACACTGATGATATCAAATATCAGTAGCATAATACCATCAAGAGATGGTTTTCAAAATAAAAGACTGTCTGTCTGTTAACTTACTTGTAGATGCCTTTTGAAATTTGAAGTAGCCTTGATGGAGCCACAGACTGGAGCACAAAATTACAATTACAATAAATCAAACTTAACTATTTGTTCTGTGACTAGAGCTTTTAACATTCATTGCTGGGGGACAACATTTCCTGTTAATGTAATCTGTACAAGTAGTTCAGACTAATATTGTTTATAGAATATGTAATGCAATCATAGCTGACATATATTGTAAAGCTTCATTGTTAAACACTTCACTTAAATTATGTACATGAATTTCTTTGAATTTTTATTGAATTGCAATTCTGCTTCCTTTAATTCAAATTCGAATTGTAATTCTAGATCCCTTTTTTGACATCAATTAAAATTCAAGAATTTAATTGGAATTTAGGAGTCATTCTCAATTTAATTCTGAATTGTGCACACGCCTGGTATAAACAGAACATATTTAGGTGATTCATTGGTAAAAATAAAAGAAATATATCGATTGTGGGGGGGTGGGGGAATTCCCCACCTCTAATATATACATTTACACTTCAGTGACATACCAGGTAGTAAAGGAGCATTTTGTCATCATCCCTGTGCTGATTTGATTCGATCATGTCCTAATGTCTCCCTGTGCTGCAGAGTCCGAGGTGTTGGACCAGCCGTGCTGCCGCTCGCTCTACGACTTTGAGCCGGAGAACGAGGGCGAGCTGGGCTTCAAGGAGGGCGACATCATCATCCTCACCAACCAGATAGACGAGAACTGGTACGAGGGCATGATCCACGGCGAGTCGGGCTTCTTCCCCATCAACTACGTGGAGGTGATTGTCCCCCTGCCTCAGTGAACGCCGGCACCTGGAGTCCTGCCCTGACTCCAAACGCCTGCCTCGCCCCACTCTGCTCAACTCTTTGGCCTCTGGCCTCAGCCCGACTCGGGACGCGACATGCACGTGGGGCCAGCTCAGCCCCAAGCTGGGAAAACAAATCCTGTCTTCTGATTTTCAAACCGAGCCAGAGAGGTAGTACTGTAGTTTGGTCCCAAACTGACTTAAGTTCAAATTTCCCAGATTACGTTGTTTTTCTCTGATGATATTTCTGAACCTGAAGCCAACTGAAACCCAAGCCATTAAGTGGGACGCTCGGCCTGGCTGGACCCTTTGTGTCCTTTGGGTCCTGACCAAGGTAAAAAAAATAAATGTCTAGCAGTCGTCAAACTCTGTAAGCCATCCTGTTAGCCCCTCCGATGACGCTGATCTGCTTGATCTGGGTAAACTGCCTGCCTCACCACAAGCCGAGGCTCATAAACATCTTTTAAAGTTCACCGCTGCACATCATGACCACATTTTTTCTAACTAAAAACGACCGATTTGCTTTCATTTGCATCATAGCGAGAGCGATTTGAAAAAAGAAATCAAATATCACAATATTTTGGACCAAATGCATCAATGTCGATATCACGGGCCAATATTGTAGGGTTGACTATTGTTGCTTTCACAAAATACTAACACAATGAGAGTTTTGATAAATAATCACAAATAATGTGGATACAATGACTAAGTGGGTAAAGGCAAATAACAGAACAGCTAGTAAGTCTAGTAAGTTTAGAAAATGACATCACTTTACTGTAATGCAGCCCAACCAGGAAAAGACAACACTTGTGTCATATCACGATATCCAAAATTGAAGAGGATATCTTGCCTCATATATCAATGTTGATATAATATCGATGTATTGCCCAGCCCTACATCATAGGAACATTATATGCCTTTCAGGATATTTTCCATCCCATTACATTGTCATATACAGTAGGTTCCCCAAAAAAGATAGAGGCCTTGAGTGATTGCTTGAACTGTCATAGACGTCCCGCATCATGCTGACAACAGACTAGCTCACTAAGAAGCTAACATTACCCAAGTACAAATGTAGTCAGATGAGTCAGCATGCCATTTAAGGAGTCGCTTCACCGAGATAGACATGCAGAAAGTTCTGGTTTTATTTGTCCAAGTTTGTCTCTAAGGTTTATGGCTCCACCCCAATAAATGAGGGGAATATAGAATAATAATATAATAGAAAGGTGGCTAAGAAAATCAAATTTTTTTTAAGTTTGGGTGGACTAGACCTTTTAAAAAAGAGATGAACACTTGATGAGTTGATGGTCGGCCTGTATGTTTAAGAAAAAAACTTGTTTTCTCAGCCCTAAAAGCCCTCCACCACAGTGCTGTATTCCACTGATTATTTTTTGGGATTTTAGAACAATGTTATGCTTTTACTTATGACTCTTTGTGAGGCCTTCAGGGGAAGTCTTGCCAAAGATCAAGGATAATTCCAGTTGATTACAGCTTTGTTGTTGTTGTCGTTATTTCTATCAGTAATGATAACGTTGCACTCCTGAAGTTAACTGCTGAGATTGTCCTAAACATTTTCTTGGTAAGTCTTTACAATCATGCACACACCCCACCATGGACCGCCATGCGTTGGATGTCAGGCAGTTATCTTGGATATGTACTTCTGTTGATCCAGACTGGTGGAAAAACCAGAGGAAAACATGACTCCAAATAAATGCTAGTATATTACTCAGTGTCTGTTGGGTGCCTGGCCAACTGTTTGCCAACAGTTATATGTGTAAGTGTTTGATATGTGATAAAAATGATGGCCAAGGTTTCAAAAATAACACCCAAGTTTGTTATAAACCAGAGTTATCCTTAAAAATATCAAAATACAACATTTGGTCCATGTAGGCTTTTTGCTGAATGACACAAACTATTTATTGTAGACATGCTTTGTTATGATTTTGTGAACTTTTCAAGCCACAGCTCTCGGACAATGATCCCACCTAGCTAGAGTTAAGTCACAGTTGGTGCTTGACAGCCTCACATTCCAGTGGGACCATGGCAGACATTACGGGATGTAAATGGCTACTCTGTTAGACTCTGCCTGTGTTCAGGCGGGCCTGTCTCGTGTTGTAACTCTGTACATTTCTGTTCTAGTTTTTTCTCCTATCCCAAACTAACTTTGCCTGTTTGCCTGCTGCGCTCTTAAGTGTCGCCTGTTTTTGCGACTGTGAGGAACTGAAGTGAACTCCATCTCTCTTTCTTTCTCTCTCTCTCTCTCTCTCTCTCTCTCTCTCTCTCTCTCTCTCTCTCACTGTTTACATGCTCTGACTTATTGTGACATAATGTAAGGACTGAACGGCCCACTCTGTGTCAGATAGGGATGAATGCCTTGGCACACTGCAACCATATGAAAGTGCTTTTTTGGAATGTTGTCTTTGTTTGCACTGAAGCTTTAGAATCGACCCAGCACATATGGTCATGGACACGCACCTTTTTTGGTTGTCGATATTTACTTTCTCCTTTTCTTCAGCGTTGCACTTTGTGTTGTTCACAACCGGGTTAGAATCACTGCCGCATCACATGTATACGTGAAGTCACAGTGGTAGATGCTTCGATTTATATAACCACAGATGTTCTTAAGACTGTACTACTGTATAATGAATCCACTGTCTACATTTTTGTGATGTAGATTGGGAATAATGTATCTTAAATCAGATGTCCGTGGAAGCGGATGATCCTGTTGTCTTGTGAAGCTCATTCCAGCTCTCTGATTGGCTAGTGATAAGCTGTAGGTTAAATAAAGGCCTGCGTTTTTTTTAGGAACTCCCGTCACGCCAGGAGTTGGTAAAACAGCTGATAACCAGCAGTCGGTCCTCCTGACTGTTGATTTAGAGTATTCCGCCGCCAGACAAGAGGGTGCAAGAGGAAAATTACTGTAAATGATATCCTTTATTTACCTTATCTGCAGATTTTCTTTTTTAAATAATTTCATTAATTTCAATTTTATTTATGGTATCAAATCATAACAAGAGTTATCTCAAGATAGCGATTGATAGTGTAGGTCTAGACCACACTATAACCCTGAAAACCTGTTTTAATTGCATGTTGATGCAAACTCAAACGTTTGTCTGGATAAATGCCTGGATACATTTGGGATAACCTACATTTTCACAGCACTAATTCTATTCGTACAACAGGGTCAGGTCCTACTCACCCCCTGCTGTCCTCAATTTCTCATGTCAACGAAATACTTCTTTCTTTTATT
The DNA here is from genome assembly GCF_004354835.1 of Perca flavescens. NCBI lineage: Eukaryota > Metazoa > Chordata > Actinopteri > Perciformes > Percidae > Perca > Perca flavescens. The sequence continues at coordinate 6,901,281 of NC_041331.1, forward strand.
ATTTTATTCTGATCACATTGTTTAAAAAAGTTACATGCCCCACTAACGGTGGACGGAAGCTAATGATTACTTTTGGATTCTGGGTCAATTTAGCAACTTTTGTTTTGTTCACAGCTGCAACAGAGAAGAGTAACAGAAACCTATATGATTGTGACATTATCCAGCAGAGCCCAGGGTTTATGTGTTAAGGAACCTTGAAGATAGTATTTAAAAATGTTTTTATTATAACATGGAAGCTCTTAGTTTGAAAGATTTGCAGGAAATGTTAAGTTTGATAATAACTTGTCGGCGCTCAATAAAAAAAAGGCAAATCAGACATAATTGGGATTAATAATCAGTGAATGAAAACAGCATTTCTGTTAAAAAAAACAAATCAAAGAGCACAGTGGTGAGTATGACATGACATCACAGCACAGATAATCCCACCCCAACTCAATGTTTAGCTGCCTTTTTTAGTGCCAGCCTTTATTTGTTCAACCACTATGTGAATACCGGTTTTTATGGTACCCAAAATTATTCTCATAAATTCCACAAAACACCTATTTCTCTCCAGAAGTGTGTGTATGTTTCCTTAGTTTATATTGGGTGTTTGTCCCTAAATGTACCCAATGGACTACATTCTTAATCTACATTATTAAGTTTAGTTTTTTTTGTTATCGTATGCGGACCAATAACACAACAAAGACTTTATACAATAGCGAGAAAATAAAGAAAATGTATCGGATACTTACTATTAGCTTGCAAATGCTTAGATGTTCAAGATATTGCATGATACATTTTTTTTCTAAAGATTGTTATTTTCGATGTTGGATAATGGGTAGCTTTAAGCACAGGGTGCCATCTGCAAAACATTACAACACCACCCATCACAGAAATGAATGTCCATCAGAAGTTTATTCCTCCATTCAGTCTCCAGAAAACAGCAGGGAAGAAGACTGCAGTTATGCAGTCATCGTAAAACCATCCATAGTAACATCCATTTCCAATGTGTTTAACTTTGTTTACAGATTTAAGACTGAACAGGTTTTAAACGAATACTTCTTGCAGTTAGCCCCACACTATGAATGGCTGACTTTTGATACACTAAAACAAGATCACTCTCCAAGCACTGTACCTCTGTTTGCCTTTGCAGTTCACACACATCCCTCCTCACTATTCATTTTACAACCACATACTGGGCAAAGGAAACTGGCTGCGCAGTTCTGCGTTTTATTTTTCCAGTAGCATCATTTATGCAAAATGTGTTTTATAGATGTTGTAAATGAATATATGAATAAATATATTGCGTAAATAAATGACAAGCAAATATTGAGCCACCATTCACATGTGTGCTTTTGTTTGTGTGTCTTTATCTGTGAATTATACAATATGGCCAAAATAATGTGTATTTTTGTTGTGTGGTTTTTTGTAATGCTGTAGGCTCCCTGTAGTTCCAATGGTTATGGTACACATTGTTATTTTAGACCACAGTGTGCTTTTAACTTTGTGTCAGCAGTTCAGTGCTTGAAGCCAGCTCCATAAAAAACTCTCCCAGTTTCGTGTGGAAAAGCTTGTCTGGTCTGCACATAGCCCTGACCTCAACCTCCAGCTAACACCTTTGGGATGAACTGGAACCAGATCTTATCACCTAGAATCAGTGTTGACAGACAACATCTGTTAAATTGGTAAGCTACCGTTCTGAGTTTTTTTTATCTGTAGCAAAAGGTGTTCCACAGGGTTCAGTTTTAGGTCCCGTCCTTTTCACTATCTATCAACAGTATTATTTCATCTTTGGCAAACCTCTAGATAGGAAGGGGAAAAAACGGGTTGTTTGCATTTCTTTAAATCAATCAAAATCGTCCTGGGCTTGTGAAGGAACTTGTTTTGGTGGAAAATTTGTACCCCGCAAAAGAAAACACCACATACAATGTTAAATGGCAACACAGAGAGCAGAAGGTGAGGGACATCAGGCGTGCGAGCCCGCGCCGGATGTCAGACAATTATGCCGGAAATGTAGTTCCGTTGATCCAGACTAGTATGCGGAGGACAGTGCTGTATCATGTTGCTGATTCTGTGCACCTAGCACTTGAACACTTACAGCATTCCTTTAACATTCTGCAAGACACCTACGATTTGGACTAAATGTTGATAAAAACAAAGTCCATGCTTTTTTCCAGAGCCAGTGCTATAGACTACGAACAAGCTTAATATCAAGACAGTCACCAAATACAATTATCTGGGCATCTGGATTGATGAAAACCTCTCATTCAAATTTCACACAGATAATCTCGTTGCTGCTGGGACCAGCTGGGCTGCTTTGGCGTGCGTAATGCGCCTGCTACTTTCCAGCGCTTGGTAAACTTAGCGAAATGCAAATTTGGTCAGGCTAATGTACAGTATTTGGGGAAAATTGTGGGTCGGGGTCAAGTCAAGCCGCTCCATTCAAAAGTTGAAGCAATCCTGTCCTTCCCTCCTCCTGGTTCGCGTCGCTCGCTGCGTCGGTTTTTGTGGATGGCGTGGTATTACAGAGGTTTTTGTAAAAACTTTCCCGCAGTTGCCGCCCCACTTACCAATCTGTGGAGTCCAAAAGTACGTTTCCATTGGTCTGAGAGTTGTCAGCGGGCGTTTGATTGCATAAAGGCTTTGCTGACTCATGCCCCAGTCCTGGCTGCTCCGGCATTTGACCGTCCGTTTAAAATGTCTGTTTATGCGAGTGATGCAGGGGCGGGTGCGGTCCTTCTTCAAGATGGAGATGATGGCGTGGAGCACCCAGTTTCGTATTTCTCCAAGAAATTTAACCGGGGATCAACTTGTGTACTCCATTATTGAAAAGGAGGCGCTTGCGCTTGTATTGGCTCTGAAAAACTTTGAGGTTTATGTGGGTTCTGCTAGTGCTCCACTCATCATTTACACTGACCACAATCCTCTTGTATTTATTAATCAGATGCGTAATGCAAATCAGAGGCTCATGCATTGGGCGCTTTTCTTACAGTCTTTTAATATTCTGATCCGGCACATTAAAGGTCAAGATAATGTTTTGGCTGACGCTTTGTCGCGCTGCGATTAATTTGCAGTTATCGTGAATGAGGTCATGGCGCTCCCCATTCACTATTTTTAGGGTGGGGATGTTATATGTGCCTCTTTTGTGTGTCTTGATTCTTTCCCTCTCTCTGTTTCCTATTCTGCCCTCCTCCCTCTCTACCTGTTGCACACCTGAGAGTAATCAGTGCTCAGGTAGAGTGGGTGAGGTGATAAGAAGGCAGAGAGTGGAGAGCACAGGGAGAGAGCACACTGGCAGCACACTAGTGAGGAGTTGTCTCCTCATCTTCCTTTTTCTCCACAAGCAGGTCTGTTCTTTTCCCAACCTCCATGCACATTTAGGTGCTGGAGTTTTGTTGTTTTAGTTTATTGTTTTAGTTTGGGCTGGAGATTACCGGTAGTTCAGTTATTCGTTCTTTTTGTTTGTTCCAGGATTAGTTTACCTTTTTTAGTTAGTTTAGGGGGCGACGCGGGGAGCGACGACCCACTGCGAGGTTGGTCCAGCGTCTTCCCATATTTTGTTCTTTTTGGCCGGGGTTTCTTTTTGGTTTGTTACTTTTGGGTGTATCTTACGGCCTCCATTAAAAGGAACAAACAAAGGCTCAAAAGGGAATGGAGGATGCAACATATATAAAAAGAAGGATGCCAAACACCATGTTAACAATAATCCAACAAGCTTTATTAAATAACAAATACTCGAGGAAAAAGGTTGGCTATTTCTACAGAAATTATAACATCTTTTCCACGTTGTTAAGGCAGTTTTCACGTCGGTCTTGGACTACAGTGATGTTTATAGGCATGCATCCTCTTCAACTCTGAACCTCTGAACTCAGTCTATCACTCTGCCTTCAGAGTGCACATCATTGTATTCCTTCCTGAGGCTATTTTGCAGAGGCACCGGAAATGTAAAGGTACTTGGATAAAAATATATTCAAAGTTTGGTACATAATTGAAAAAGCTTTTTGACCTTAAACATTACATTTCGCAGGGGACCGTTTAAAGCCTCTGAACACCCACAGAAGTGATTTCAGTTCTTCTGGCTTATTATACCTCTGTTCAGAGGGAAGGTGGGCTGGATCTTAGATGCAAATTTATTACATTCAAATCAAAGTCTTTTGTGATTTGAAGCTACTTTCCATTTTAGTTTGTTGTCAGATATTTTGCCAAAGCAATGGCGCAAAACGTTAGAGACCTTTTATATTTACTTTTTTTTTGACCCCATAACGGATGTGATTTAATATGTAGCAAAGTACAATACTTCAAACAAAACATACTTAAGTAAAAGTAAAAGTACATATTTTGAAAACTACTCAATTACAGAAACCTGAGTAATTGTATTTTGTAACTTTCCACCTCAACAAAGAAAGGCAGCGGCCCTCGGTCGAAGACTATATCCAGACCTCGGCACTCCTCTGTTTGGACTCTCTGACGGCTCTCTGACTCTTCAGAGGCTGCCTCTCTCCTGTCTGGGAGTCCTGACTCTTGGGTTTCCCCGGGCCGGTGTCCCCGGGCGCAGCGCAGCTCCAGTTGGCCTGGTGGCCCACCACCAGGTCCAGGGTGGGCAGGGAGGTGGTGCTGGTCACCCCTCTAAAGCCTAGGGAGGATGTGGGAGAGGGGCTGTCCGCAGGGAAGGTTTCATACCCCCCCCTCATACCGGGACACCCTCCCCAGGACGCCCCCCGCTCCCTCATCCGCACCACCTGCCGGATCTTCTTCCAGCCCAGGTGGTTGAGCTCCAGCAGATTGAGCAGGATGCAGAAAACACCCACGCAGAACATGAAGAGCAGGAAGATGGTTTTCTCCGTGGGCCGGGAGACGTAGCAGTCCACCGGCTGGCTGCAGGGCGCCGATGTGCACAGGAAGTGCACGGGCACCCGGAAGCCAAACAGCTTCCACTGGGCCAGGACGAAGCCCAGCTCCAGGACGGCCCGCAGGCACACGTGGAAGACATAGCATTTGGACAGAACCCCGCCGGAGGCCCCGGGACCCAGTGCACCCCGCTCCCTGAAGTGGCCGGCTCGGGCGTGGCTCACGGGCGCCATGTTGTTTGGGTCTCCACTCTGGAGACTCTGGGCAGTGATGCCCTGCAGCACGTCTGCCAGGCTGTGACCTAGATGTATAGGGGGTGTAAATCACACGTTTTATCACGATACGATATATCGATTCTTTGGCAGACGATACGATACGATATCACGAAGTCTGTCACGATACGATTTTCGATTCGGTTGTAGAAAATGTCAAAAAAAAAAAAAAAAAAAAAAAAACTTGCGATAAAAACCTTTTAAAAGTGAAGGTTTCGATTCAATTCAGGGGCCTGCGAACGACGATGTTACATTTATGACAACTCAAAAAAGCAGCTAAAATATGATTTGACAATTTTATAACCGAGCTCTTCCAGACATGTAAATTAAAAACAAACTATTCTAAAAGAATAATCATAAAATGGAGATCTAAAATAAAGGAACATCTTACATACGGTATGTAACGATATTTTCACTTTGCATCGATAATATTGGATCGTTTTGAATTTTAATCATTCTGATTCCAATTCGAAATCTTCCTTTTGATTCCAGTTCTTATCGGTTCTGGATTCCGGTTCTTTGAGAGATGGAGTTGAAACGGGTCACATGCTTAATTCACAGATAAGAGGAAAATGTTATTTTTGATTCAATGGTGATTTACAGTTTTACCGGGCTTTTTCAACGTAAAATAAAGCCACACTAGAGCGAAGGTTACTGTGCTCCAAGGCTGCAACACAACAAACGCCTGGAAGTACGGTGTTCGCTGCAGAAACCAAAACTTGCCCGTGTAAAATTTGGAACCCATGATCGGATACTGTGATATGATACGGACCACACTTTTCAAACAATTACAATTCCAAGTTGGAGCCGGTTCTTGATGCCAAGTCCTAACCATGGATCATTGGATGGATCCAGATGGCTGTATCGTTACACCCCTACCTAGATGCTTATGGGAGCGGATGGAGCAGCTGTCGGAGTCACAGTTCCGATCGTACACCTCCCGTCCGTCGCCTTGCTCTCCAGCGGGGCCTCCCTGGCCCAGGCCAGCCCCAGGGCCCTGGCCCTGCCTCTGGGTGGAGCTGTGCGGCAGCTTGGACAGGTTGTGCCAGGTGTAGATGATGAAGCACAGCGACGGCGTGGACACGCTGATGATGTGAAAGACCCAGAAGCGCGGCTGCGAGATAGGCGCAAAGGCGTCGTAGCACACGGTGGAGCAGCCCGGCTGCAGCGTGTTGCAGACAAACATCTCCTGCTCGTCGGCGTACACGTCCTCGGTCGCCACGGCGACGATGAGCAGCCGGAAGATGACCATGACGGTGAGCCACAGGCGGCCGATCATGGTGGAGTGCTGGTGCACGGCGTCCAGGAGGCGTTTGAGCAGGGTCCACTCCGTCATGGTGGCCTGTGGCTGCAGGCGGCCCTGGGGGTAGTGGGGGGGGCCTCTCTCCTCCTCCTCAACTCCTACCCTGTTGCACTTCCTGACATCTTAAACCACCGGATCCTGCCTAATCTACAGGGCCAGCCCGGGGCATAGGCAGTATAGGCAAATGCTAGTGGCGCCAGTAGTCCAAAAGAGTAAAAAAGTCAATAGATGAAAAGCATTCCAAAAACATCGAACAAACCCAACAAAAACGTTGAAATCTTGCCTAGGGCACCAAATTGAATAGGCCCGGCTCTACTAGCCTACACTTCTTCTTCTTCTTGAGTTTTTTTTCCCCCCCTCCTCATTTCTAGAAACTTTTGCCTCTCATTTCTTAGTCTTAAGGTTCTTCTGAAATCAGAGCAGCTTCCCTCCCTGGCTTCAGCCTGTTCTCTGCCTGGCTGCCCTGAGAGCACTGGAGCCATGGCGAGAAAGTGAGCCACCCCATCTTTCACAGATAAGGATGTCCACTTGACATGAGTCACTTGGCATGCTCCCGTCTCTCTCCAGCCTGGAGGATCCATTTTAAACCTGAGAGACATCAGCCTTCCTCTGCTGGAGGAGCTGCTGATAGTGCCGGCTGATAGAGCATTCTTCACAGATTAGTCCTCTGAAAGCAAACGGGCTCTTCCTTTAATGGAGAGGCATATTTTAAATGATGACCCGTATGGAAGGGCATAATCACTTTTAAATTCTGGATGACACACAGTGAATGCTTTTATATACTAAAAGACATCAAGAAGTTTGTGTCAGGATACATGAGCAAATGAAGGGAAGACACTGTAGGTGAATAGAGTCAAACTTTGAACAAATGTAACAGGGTTTATATATTATGTCATTCTACTTGCCATTATTGTTTTTTAATATCGTTTTGTATAGATGTATTGGCTTAAAGGACAATTCTAGCGCAAAATGAACCTAGGGGTTAATAACATATGTGTACCGAGTCGAACGCTCTCTGGTATCTGTTTTTATGCTAATCAAATGTGTTTGTAGCTTGAAACTAGCTACCGCAAACTGGGGGTTAGCTGCTAACGCTAGCTTTCGGGGCACAGGGTAAATCACTATTTCTACACCACTAACAAGGCTCAAAATAGCACCACACTTAAACGGTAGCATAATGAGGGTCCCTACATGCAAACCGAAGCATTGAGAAGTTTGTAAGTGTACAGACAGTTTATTACAAAGAGATTATAATGACCGTAGCGTTAATGTTTACATGCGGCCGCCATCTTGGATAACAGTCATGACCAGTCAAACAACGAACGCCGCGCAACCAGTAGCCTAACCAGTAACATAGCTCAAACACAGCGTTCGTGGAAGCTAGCGTTAGCAGCTAAACACCGGTTTGCGGTAGCTAGTTTCAAGCTACAGACACATATTCAGTTAGCATGAAAACAGATCCCAGAGAACGTTCGACTCTGTATACATATGTTATTAACCCCTAGGTTCATTTTGCACCAGAATTGTCCTTTAAGGGCGCCCTCTCTCTAGAGATAGTAGTTAAATGCTACTGACTGCCATTGCCAGTGATGACAGACGTGCCCAAGGTCAGTTGCAATGTGCAGCATGGTGTACAATTATTGTATATTTATGTCTGTATATTCATTGTATGAACATATGTGCACTGTGACTAATGGGAATATTAATAAAAAGAGTTACAAGTGGGTTTTTGTACTTTTTCAAGTGCTAAAATACAGGCACACTGCACTTTCTAGCTAGCCTCTGTGCTAAAATAAAATGCTATTCTTTTGTAGTGTGCTGTGTGTGAGCTACTGTGAGCCAACTTTATGAGTGACCAGTACATACTCTGTTCCTATTCTGATAGTCTGGCTAGTCCACACAGCGTTCCGGCATTGGGAGAAAAACGTGCTCTGGTTCATTGGTTTATCGCCAGACAGAGCAACGGTGCCGCTGCAAAATAGCCTCGGTAAGGAACTTGTGTTGGTGGAACATGTGTAGGTTCAAAAGTTGTTGCCCGATGCATGTCTTTTCGTCCAATGTCCGTTACCTGCCACTTTCTTTGTGTTGCCATTTTAAACTGCAGTGGATTTATGAGGACTATGGTTAACTGCTCCTCAGATCTCTGCAGGGTAAATCCAGACAGCTAGCTAGACTATCTGTCCAATCTGAGTTTTCTGTTGCACAACTAAAACAACCAAAACAAGTTCCTTCCCGAGGCTTTTTTTAAAGAACACAAACAGGAAGATGACAAAAAGAGATTTATGTAGATTCAAACTTTGGACCTTTTGGCTTTAACACGGTCTCATTCTCTAACAGATTTGTTGTTGAGCTGTACATGATTCCTAAAAAAAAAACATCCCGTAAAAAGTGTGATGTTTTGAATATGCAGAAAGTTTTGAACAATCCAGGAGAATAATAATTTCCTTTACATAAATAAAGGCATTTGCATCATAAATTGAGGCATAAAGAAATCACCAGAATGCAGGAAATGATGTGTTAGACGCGCAAACTGTTTTTAATTTGAATGGGGTTCCGTCTGGTGTCCTGTGTCTGGTTTTCTGTTCCAGGGCTTGTTGTGACTGCTCCTCTCCAGCCACTTGCCAATCCTCTTATCTGTGTTTTAAAAAAAGACCATTGAAAGGTCTGCTAGCATGAAATGGCCGTGTCCCCAGATAAAACACTCAGTGACCCCTTTCCTCACTTCAAACAGTCCTGGCCAAGCCCCGTCTCAGTCTTGGTCTCAGAGCTCTGCCCGCTCGCTGTTTACGACGTGAACAGGAACATTTGGTGTGTCATGAGATTCAAATGCCCTTTCACTCACTCTTTATGGCAGACCGAGCACTACATGTGGTACACAAAGTGAGATATTTGGGTTGCATCATCAGAAATGATTCATGTGATGATGATGATGATGATGATGATTTGCAGTGCCAGTGTTGCAAACTGTATGCACAAGCCAATATGCTGGCATGTAAATTTCACATGTGCACAGATGATGTTAAAACTGCCCTTTTTAGAGCCTACTGTACTCTTACTCTCTCTGTATTTCTCAGTATGGCTATCTTCAGAAGATTGTGGCGTCGGCGACTTTCGTGCACAGAAACTCAAGTAAAGATAATTACCTCTTCCAAAGAGTCCATCATGTTTTTTTAATCCTCCGCGTCCTCCTTGGCTACTAGCAACTGTGTGTAAGGAGGAGTTGGAGGGGGGGCAGGGCGTGTTCACGGAAGGCTTGTATCATGTGGACGCGCCGACAGTTTTGTTGTCATTACTTAGAATTCCTCATGGGGGAGACAGAAACTACGTACTATAGCTTTAATGATGCATTCAGATTATTTCTCAAACTGCCAAGTGCAAGTCATATGTTTGTAGTCTACATCCTTCACGTTCCACTTCTGGGATTGCTCCGGTGCTGCAGGAAATTCCGCCGGATGCATGTATTTTCCGTTTCCTTCCGCTTTCTTTGTGCTGGAATTTTAAATCCGGTGGATTTATGAGGACTATGGCTCCTCAGATCTCTGCAGGGTAAATTGAGACAGCTAGCTAGACTATCTGTCCAATCTGAGTTTTCTTTCGCACAACTATATTGCAACGGCTCTGTGCGGAGTTTAGCACCGCCCATGATGATTCCGATTTTTTTTAAAGAAATGCCAATAAACCAGAGCACGTTTTCCTCCCATCCCCGAATGCTGTGTGGAGTAGCCAGACCCTCCTTCAGCGTGCTTTGGAGGAGGGTCTGGCAAAGCGAGACTATATGTTTGTGACTAGTAATGTTCCCACCTTCATGCTATGTTGTGAAATTTCATGTACAAATGAATGTGTCCCTTAACTTTTTCAAAAAATTTAATTATAATGGCTTTCACTAAGCCCACACAGAGTGACACAAGGTGCACTTCTTGCTTTTGGAAACATTGGAACAAATGCCTGTATGTCTTTTTAATCACTTTGATCTTATGAAATTCAATTTATATAACTTTTTTGTCGTGTCTGTGTTGTTGTGTTTTACATATTGTCATACTGATATGGACCTGTGTGTCTGAAATAAAAGTCAAATTGAATTGAATTTACGTATATTCTTAGATATGCTTCAAATAAAGTGCTTTTGGGATTGTCTAACAGCGTGTGAATGTGATGGCAGCATCAGAGGGGTGGCAGCAATATTTGGAAGTTGATGAAGATGGTGTACATCTTCATCACGCACAGAGTGTGAGTAAATGTCCAGACGGCCTCCAACAGAGCTTTTGTCTGCTATCGATCCAGACTGAGCCACACGCTGGATTACCATCTTTTAATGGCTGGTATGGGACCTGATGGAGCGAGGGATCGATAGACTGAAGAGTGGCCCCTCGCTCCAGGCAGGATTAGAGAGGACCCCGGTCCCATCTGACACAATGCAAATGGAGGAGGGGGGTTAAAGGGTCCGCCGATCGCAAATGGACCTTGACTAAAGCCCAGACACAACATTGGGCGGCCCAGAGGCGCTGCCAACAGGCACAGAGTTGGGAAGAGTACACACATATTCTACTTAAGTAAAAGTACTATTGCTTTGATTAACTTTTACTTAAGTACAATTACTTGTATAAAAAAGTTTGGGGTGAGATATACTTTTATATATACTTCCTTAATATATTTTTTATACTTATTTTGCTTTCGATTTTCTTTTGTTGACAGATACACTGTAAAAAGTGCTTAGTTGTATCAACTTAAAATAACCAGTGAACTAGTTGCATGAATTACTTTGAGTTTTAACAAATCGATAACGATAATGATAATAGTTGAGGGTACAAAAATAATTTGTCCCTCCAACTAATTGCCAATTTCCAGACTAGAGCATATAAAAAAACAACTAATATCAGCTGGCAAGTTGCAATAATAATAGTCCAAACAGCCCAATGTTTCAAGTCCCTTGGAAAACATTTCTTTTTTGTTGACACAACATGAAATAAAATTGTATTATTATATACATGTTTTGTATTGTATTGTGTTGCTCTACAGTGGTTCAGTTCTTATTTAAAAAATAGAACCTTTTCTGTTGAAATTGGAAATATCTCCTCTTCGGCAGCGATTACAAGCGGTGTACCTCAAGGTTTGATTTTAGGGTCAATTTTATTCTCTTTGTACATGCTCCCATTCGGTTCCATTCTTCACAAACATAACATATCTTATCACTGTTATGCTGATGACACACAGCTGTAGCTGCCTCTAAAAACAGGTGATACCAACTCTTTAAAGTCCCCTTTTCACTGCCTGAAATACATTAAGTGCTGGATGGCTAACAACTTTCTCCAACTTAATGAAAGTAAGACAGAAGTCATGGTGTTGGTCCCCAAATTCAGTAGACGAACTTTTGAAAAATTTTGGGACTTTAGCCTCAAGTGCGCGCCCTTTTGCCAGAAATGTAGGTTTCATCTTTGACCCAGCATTACTATTTGACAAACAAATTAGTTCTGTTGTCAAATGTAGTTTTTTTAAAAATAAAAACCTTTTTTGACACTGAGCTTTTATATTGACTTTTTTTGACTCCGCAATTGGATGTGATTTAAAATTTAGCAAAGTACAATACTTCAAACAAAACATACTTGCGTCAAAGTAAAAGTAAAGATTGTAAAAAATTCACATTACATCACATCATTACGTCATTTACTCAAAAATTCAAAAAAATCTTGGTGGTCTCAACCGAATCCAGCACTATATGCTTTTCTTCAAAAGTAACTTCCTCCTAGCTCAGGAATTTCCCCAGTGTGGGATTAATAAAGTCTATTTTATCTTATCTTAAAACAAAGCCATTGATGAAGCGTGCTCGTTCAGAAAACAGGTATTAGTTTAATTCAAAATCCATCTAGAACTGGTATACACCTGGCTGCATCATATACATTAGGCTACCTCAATCATCAGGTATCTACCATTTTCATTTTGGCCACAGATACAATGTCAGGAAGCACTTTGTACTATGAATTCTTCAGGACAAGTAATAAGAAGAATGGGAACATTTGCATTTTGTATTTTAAGTAAATAATATGGCCTCATTTGATCCCAGTGTGTTACTCTGCAATTGCTTTTTGATTATTGCAAATAATAAAGCAAAATGATCATCTTAAAATAGAAGATATACTGTCTCTCACATCGCATCAATTATAAACAGTAATTGGTCTTGAAGAGGATTCTTTTTTTTCTGTCTCAGTATTGACTGTCTCTCATTTGGACTCGGTCTTAACTTGGACTCAAAGTTTTTTGGACTCGGTCTTGACTTGGACTTGAACCTCTTTGGACTCTGTCTCGACTAGTCCTGGTTTTGGACTCAACAAAGGTGGACTTGACTACAGCCCTGGCTGACGCTTTTATCCAAAGCGACTTTCAATTATAGTGCAAGAAGTAAGTGCAAGTACATTAGCTTCAAATAAGCCAAACTACAAAGAGCCATATTAGAAGTGCAACTGTAAGTTTTTATTTATTTTTTATCCAAGGTGCAGTTTTTAGCCTTTACTTTAAAAAGTAAAAGTACACAGAAAAACTACTCAATTACAGTAACATGAGTAATTGTTATTTGTTACATTCCAGGCCTGGCCTGCACCAAGCACCAGCGAAAACAGGAAGTTGGCATGCATGCATGTGTGTATATATGTGTGTGTGTGTGTGTGTGTGTGTTTTAACCCTGGAGCTCCCAGCTCTGCTGCTGTCCCGCCAGTGTCAAAGGAATTCTCCACCCTCTCAGCCTGCTCATAAAGGAATTGTCAACGATGTGCGTTCCCTCTGGGCTTTGTCCGCAGCAGCCTGGGAATGAATAAGAGACAGGATTAGAGCTGGAGGGAGAGAAAGAGAAAGTCCTTCTCTTTCTCCCCGATGCTTATAGGAGTTATTTTTCAGCAGGACTTTTATCTGAGCTTATGTGCAGAAAAAGGGTGAAAGACTATAAATATGAATGCAAGGGCTTCATTTAGAACACAGGCTCCACACAGACATGTTTTAACTTTAGCTTTGATTTACTGTTATAGCACCTTTCGCAAGCAAGCTTACATTTTAATATCCAAAGGCAGTGGGTTCCACAGTTTAGCGGAATAAAAAAAATATAAATTTCTTTTACTCTGTTTAGTTAATGTTACTGATCTAAAATACTTAAGTATTGTAGTAGGGTAGGAATACATCACCATTTTCAATTTAAAGTTGTATATGTCTTAAAGGGTAAAGGTTTCAACCTGGACCCTATTTTCCTATGTTTTTGTGTCTAAGTGACTGATGGGAACAACAATCTTTGACATTGGTCCAGTATTAAGCAGCAAAACAGGCTACAATGTAAGTTAATGGGGCAATTGTCCAGCTTGTATTTACCTTCACAAAAGTGCTCATTCTGTCGCTGACAGGCTCAGATTAATATTCTATGTATCTGACAACATTATGGAAAGGATCCCTTCAGAGATAGACCTTTAAAAACCTAGGCGCTAAACCCACCAGACTCCATTTAAAAAAGTAATACTTTAGCGTGTATAGAGCCAGCACATTTTCACATGTAAATCTGCCAACTATGTGTTTATTTCAACCAAAACTAGAGTTGTGATGGTTGGAAAAGTGGAAAGACGACCCAAAACGGCTTTTCATAGTTTTATTTTGTTTCTGTTGACTTTGAATGAAGTGTGTTTTACGATGCTAAAATTGCTGTTTATTTACATGGAGTCTGGTGGGTTTAGCGACGCAATTTCGGGGAAAAAGGATCTTACTCTTTAACAGAAAGGTCGACCTCCTTAGAGATCCTTTCCATAATGTTGTCAGACACTTAGAATATTATCTATTAATTGTATTAATATATTATTAATCTGAGCCTGTCAGTGGCAAAACGAGCACTTTTGGCTGGGGATAGCCATGAGTGCTTTTGGGATTTTGGGAGACAGAGAGGTTGAGACAAAAACAAAAGGAGAGTTTCAGAGGTACTGCTCTGTTGGAGGTGTGTTAAATGTGTCTCTGTTTGCGCCAGGCTGTTTTCATCATAAGGACAAGACTAGTGTGGATCAACTGAAGTAGGGGGAATTAAGGGTGATTGGGACATAAGGTCAAATGGGACACTACAACTATATAGGGTTTATTTTCTCCCCTGATAAGTGAAAATAACTTTTGCTGAGCCCTAGCTGTGAAACCACATAATCAAAATTGCATGTTACATCACCTCGGTGGGCGGGGCAAGCATCAAACAGGAAGTTGATCCTGAAATGCAGGGGGTAAGAGAAATCAAAGTGTGAATTAAATTGTGAGATGTGCTGTCCCAATCACCCAAATGTTATATAAAAAAAAAGTTTTTGGCTCAGTTTACACAAAAGTGTATGGCACGTCTCTTTGGAATATGATATGGCCTTTTTTCCTCCGCAGATGAATAGGTAACGTTAACACCTTCAGTATGACAATAATGTGTCATGTGTTGGGCAAATTCTTTGAATTTATGGCAAGAGAATGTACAAAAGACGAAAATTCAAAAACTGTCCCAATCACCCTTAAATTATCCTACATTTCCAGGATAAATCAAAACAATAAATGCGTGTTCACCTAAGTCATAATCAAGACTCCATAAAAGCGACATGTGACAATATTTGATTTGACAATATGAAATTATGGCAGAATTATGGCAGAACATTTAACAACATTTAACAACCCCACCACTACTAAGTTAGAAGATGGGTTTGGATGGAACTTTGTTCTGTACATATCCAAACAGGTTAAAGTTGGACCATTTACACAACCAAGTGTTCAGACTAGAGCATATATCTCTGAACTTTCCGATCACTGTCGTCAAGGTGGGCTCCATCCCGGAAAGTGGTAGTAAAACTAGGAAAGAGTGCAAAGAAAGTCATAAATGACAACTTATCTTGTGTTTTTCTCACACTCAATACTCTCAATACACCCACAGCTGCTTTTACAAATAGGTAGGAACAAGGGAAATGCACTGTCATGTTTATAACCGGAAAGCTAAGTGTCTTGTTAATGTAGCCTACATTGTATGTATTAATACAGCAATATTCCCTAACATTCCTTGGAAAGGAAAAGATTTAAAAAAATCTTCAATTTTCTTATGACTGTAGTTCTGATCATCTAAATCTGCAGTCAAGGATCCGAGTGAAAGTGAAGGCACATAAAACAGCACAGTGTGTGCACTGTAGGCAGCTTTACGAACAAACAAATGGCATTAAAATCCATTCAAAATGGGGACATTTGTGCTTTTGTCCACACTTGCCATCAGAAATCCATCTCAGCGAGACTACTGACTGGGGTATAAAGCAATGAACGAGGTCCTCTCCCCTCCACAGACATACCTGTCTAAAACCAAACCCAACAACAACAAAGACAATACCACCAAGAGTCTCTCCTGTCCTTCCCCATCTGTGGCAGCGGCCTCAGCCTCCAACCAGCCTCCGCCCGCCAACATTACCATTGGAGCTGGGAGGCCAGTGAAAGGCTCGGAGCCTCCTAACAGGATTAAGGGGGGACCTGGTGAGGTGCTGCTCCTGCTTGGTGTAACTCACTCTGATGGGATTTCCATTTGTCTGGCCTGGCCCTTACTTTCCCCCTGCGTCTAATCCCTCACTATTCTCACTGCCGTTCCGTGCGTCCGTCAGCCACGCTAATCTGCTTTAAGGGGAGAAGCTTGCACACACAGACTCTGATAAACAGAGGGGGAACGGGCTGCTGTCCACTGTACGGGAGCACACAGCATCACACGGTGTTTGTGGATACCAAGCTGCTGGTAAGACATGCTGTTAGAAATGGACGTGTTACTTTTGTACAAGGTGTTGTTTGAAAGCCTATTGGCTTAGCTGTCATTAGCTGCACTGTATGCGTGATAGGCTCTGTCTGCAGCCGTTCACCGCTGTGTTTATGGGTGTCACTGCGTCACTGCTGGGGCTTCTGTGTTTGTGGAGAACTCCAGCTTGTCATGAACCGAGTCTGATATCATGCATGCTTATTTCAAACAGAGTGGCCTGTAGGTTGAGCCTCTCAACACTATTGAAGTGAAAAGAGAGAACAAACTCTAGTACAAATGTTATGAGTTGGAGTCACATGTCCATTGCATTAGACAGGTAAGTACATTTACAGTTCAAATCTGCATTGTAAAAACTAATTTTCTTAAAAAATAGATGAAATTTGCCAATGCAGTGAGAACATTCCATTGTATTTTCAAGAATTTTCCATAAATGGCTGTATATATATATATATATATATATATATATATATATATATATATATATATATATATATATATATATATATATATATATATATAGTTTTATATTGCTAAGTGTACTTTCATTTGGTCTAACTAAATAAGATTTTAAAGCTGCATGAATTGATTTTTTTGTCAACTTGGGGCAGCTGAACAAGCTGAAATATTTTTTCTTATAAAGTTAATGCTTGCAAACAGTTGCCTATGAACACAGCAAGCTGACACAGAGCAACATGAGCATTCATTTGGAGTTGTGTTAGAGTCTGTTTTTTGGTCTCCACCAACTCCTGTTTCTCCACTACTGACAGTTAAAATAATACCGTAAAGTTACGGGCGTAAAAACTAAATAATTAGTTACAGTAGTTAGGCTGAGGGTTGTTAACTTTGTCTGTCTGCTTGTTTGGTTCTAGCATGTAGTTGGTTATTTGGAGCTTTCACTGAAGTGATGTCGATGAGAGCAGTCAGTAAATGGAGTAGTACAATGTTTTCCTCTAAAGTACACAGAAATTCAGAAGTATACAGTTGGGTTGGTTTGTAGGCCTTCTGTGAGTTATTTTGGGGGTCACTGGTTCTGGAGCAATACAGGAGGCCAAGCAATCAGCCCGTTCTGCTCTAGTCTGTCAAATCCCAATTACAAATCTGTCTGCTACCCAAGGACCCCAAAACTGATACAAATTAGACCACGGACCCCCATTTGATTAGACTTTCTCCCAGGGTCCCCCATCTGATAGATATTTGTGCTTTTAGATGTTTTATAAATATAAGTGTTGGAAACCCCCTGAGCCAAATAAGCACACATTGTGTCATTGTGTTACTTGAAATGATTCCCCCTTTTTTGTTGGGACCCCTAGAACCCCCCCAGGGACCCCTCCGGACCCCACTTTGGGAACCACTGCTACATAACACCACAGAGTTTGACCCTTACTGTAGATGAATTACAGCATTGTTTTTGAAAATTAATATTTATTAATATATTAATAAATTATATATATTTATATTTATAATTATATATATTAATTAATTAAAAATTAAAAGTTGTTGGTCCCTGTATCAAACTCTGTTAGGCCCATTGCGGAATTGTTAGGTTTATACTTTTGTGAAAAATATATAGTATTTTTCTGCATCCATTCAGTAAATGTGTAATAGTCTCTGAAGTGTTGGCTGTTGCCATAGCACATGATGATTGCTATGATAAAAGGAGAAACAGTGTGTATATAGCGTACCTGTCTGTGTCACTGTCTGCTAACAGATGTGATGCTCCTGGCATGAGTGAATGGCCCCTTACATAGCAGACATGACATCAGAGGAACCCCTGGGCCCGTGGGTGCCCAGCCCTGTCGGGGAGGTCAAGGTACTGCCTGAAGACGGGCTGGAGGAGCAACTCAACAGCTGCAACCAAGAAGTAATGCACTATCACACATGTGACATGGCCACTGAGGAATGTGCAGCAATCCCTGACAGGTAACACAAAAATCTGATCTCTTCTGTCCAGCTGTTTGATAGGAAGAGGAACTGCATGCACAATACCTATGTGAAAGTATGTTTGCTTTCTGTCTTAAGGGTTCAGGATGCATTAATTAAGGTTATTCAAAGTGTCCAGTGGCGGTTCTAGGGGGGCATATAAACGTTCGCCACACGACCGACCAGTGATGCCTAATCTCCCTAATCCGACCACTTTTTTCAGTAACGAGTAATCTAACTATTTCCAAACCAGTATTCAGATTAAAGTTACTTATCCAAGTCACTGTGCGTTACTATTTTTGTCATTTTCCTTAGTAAAACTATATATATTTGCTTTCTTCTTGCGTCTCGGGGAGTGAAGTCACGTATGCGACAAGTCATGTTTTCAGCATGTGGACAGTTCACGTGTACCACGCAGCGACACAAACGTAAACAACAATGGAGGGAGGAGAGAGATGCGCGTTTTCTAGCTGGAAATACAGTCACTATTTTGAGTTTGTGTCAGCTAAAGACAGCAATATTAAGGTTTGTTGTACACTCTGTGCTGGTGGCGACAAAGTGCTATCTAGCTACAAAAACACGACGTCAAATTTGAAGAAAAATTTGGAGTTGCAGCACTACAGTCAAACTTACAGAGCAAGTCCCAGCAGGTGGTGCGAAGCTGAGAGAAGGAGGTCCAAAAGCTGGACTTCAGTGCAAAACCAGTAAGTGGGTGAGAGTTGAAGAAGTTGATCAGGCAGTATGTTGTAGAGGAAATGCTGCCCTTAAACACGGTTGACTCGCTGTCTTTCGTGCCATAATAAACCCGATCCCTACTACTGGCAATGCCGAGCTACCTCACAGTAAACCGGTTGCCATTTTTATATTGAGGCTGCAGGGGTGTTGTCGGCAGTTGCTGAATGTAACTAATAAAGTAACTTGTAATCTAACTTTGTTACTGTTAAAATCAAGTAATCTGTAAAGTAAGTAAATTACTTTTAAAATTAAGTAATCTGGAAAGTAACTAAGTTACTTTTTCAAAGTAACTGTGGCAACACTGCGACCAACCAATCAGCATTGGTTTTGAGGCGGGTTTAGGTGTGACGCAACGAGAAGCGACTGTTCAGTCTAAACAACATGGCAGCTTCCACGGATGAGATGAGCGTAGCTATCGCGCAAGTTTTATCCGAATTAGAAAGTATTCCTTCATTGAAAGAAGAGCAAAAGACGGCACTGGAGGCTTTTCTCTGAGGAAAAGATGTTTTTGCTCTTCTCCCAACTGGTTTCGGCCAGAGTTTGATCTGATTGGTTGATTTGGCCCGTCTATCACCAGCATAGGTGGTGATAGACAGATGGTTTATCCAATCAGCTAACCAGTATTTTCGCCCCTTCTCAAAAGTTCTCCAACGGAAAGTTCCCAGATGGATATGCCGAGCAAATGCGAAGCAATCCATCTGGCGGAGTCAGGTTAACCTTTATCCCCAAAGAGGGGATATTATCCATGTGCATTGATAAATAAATTGTAGGTTAACACTTTTGCCAGACCATCCACACGCTGCAGAGCGGAGGAGGGTCTGGCTAGTCCACATTAGAGTCCGGATCGGGCCGAATTTTTCTGTCCGAGGCCGGCCCGCGTCCAACAGAGCCGTGACCAAACCCGGTCCGAGCCAGACAGGTATTAAGAAATTTGTGTCCGAGCCCGACCCGAGCCCGACACAGTTAAAATCTCATTTTTTTCCCTCATACTAATGACACATGTAGGCTACGTTTGTTTGTGTGGAAAGCCCGCTTTTGTTAAGCAACTGTAGGAAGGCATTCGGAAATGTCAACAGATGAGCGCATCAGCGAACACGGGGCAACGAGCGCACATTAATAAGCTGTTGCCTTATCGCGCTGATGTGACCGAGCACGACCCGACCCCGACCATAATTTCTAAATATCTGTCCGAACCCGGCCCGGCCCGTCGGGTACCGTCGGGACCCGTCGGGACCCGTCGGGTACCGTCGGGACCCGTCGGCCTCGGGTCGGGTATCCATGCCTTAGTCCACATAGCATTCCGGGATGGGAGAAAAACGTGCTCTGGTTTATTGGAGTTTCTTTAAACCAATCACAATCGTCATGGGCGGCGCTAAGCTCAGCACGGAGCCGCTGTAAAAAAAGTTGTGTGAGAGAAATCTCAGATTGGACAGATCATCTAGGTAGCTGTCTGAATTTACCCTGCAGAGATCTGAGGAGCAGTTAACCATAGTCCTCATAAATACACTAGAGTTTAGAATTTCAACACAAAGAAATAGGAAGGAAACGGGCATACATGTATCCGGCAAAATTTCCTGAGGCACCGGAGCAATCCCGGAAGTGGAACGCCAAGGACATAAACTAGTTAACACTGAATGAGTATTCTTGTGTTTATTGTATTGTTAGTCTTAGAACCAAACCTATGGAGGGTTGGTGGTATGTAACACCTGGGCTTAATATATTTGGTACCCCTAAAAATCGCATGTGGCCCCAGCCTGGCCCCTCCATAAATGGTCTAGAATGGGCACTGAAAGTGTGGTTCGACATGGATCATAAACCCCTGAAAAAATCAAAAACATACATTCATGAATGTGGATCATATGCCCCCCAGGCAAACAATCCTCACTTTCCTCCATTAATGACTAGATCAGGCATGCGCGTTTTCTAGCTGGAAATACAGTCACTACTTTGAGTTTGTGTCAGCTAAGGACGGCAATATTAAGGTTCGTTGTACACTCTGTGCTGGTGACGACAAAGTGCTATCTAGCTACATGTGGCCCCAGCCTGGCCCCTCCATAAATGGTCTAGAATGGGCACTGAAAGTGTTGTTCGACATGGATCATAAACCCCTGAAAAAATCTAAAACATATATTCATGAATGTGGATCATATGCCCCCCAGGCAAACAATCCTCACTTTCCTCCATTAATGACTAGATCAGGCATTTTCAGATTGGATTGGAGCTGGTTTATGCAATTACTTTTATAAATTTGTTTGTAATGGCACCTTAAAGTCATTTCAACAAAGTTAAACGGAATATGGTAAGGCTCATTTTTAAATTATCTTCCAATGTTAGGAACAACTTGGAAGATCTGTTTTGTCCTGAAAAATTTTTCAGGACAAAACAGATCTGCCAAAAGAGAATCATATCTATGATAACCTGATGGCTTTATATAAATTACATACAGATAGTCATAGATTAACTTGGCAGCAGGATTTGGGTATTCATATCAATGCAGAGGATTGGAATTTGGCATGTGTTACTGCTGTTACAAACGTAGCTCAAATTAATAGGAATAATAAGATGGGGTGCGGATATATGGAAGGGGTCAGTGGTATAATGCATGTACAGATGAATGAAAGTGTGTGTGCGCGCGAGTGATTTCCGATTTTCAGTAGCATGAAATGAAATTTAACACCTGACTGCAGGAGCAAATATTATCCAGCATGTTCCCTGCTTTGTGCTGAATGTAAACAGCACAGAAACATAAATTCACCTAATGTGGAGGTTGAGTCTAATATCTCTTATATATTAATACTTAGAGTGTGATTGAATCCACTTCAGTAAACCTTAGGTTTTTATTCCCTGGATAGTCCCTGGACCCTAAATTACAGAGTTACAATTTTTTCATGTTGAAATGTGGCAACAGTGCATCTCTATTTAGGACAGGATTCATTTAGTGTATTGCATAGAAGACAGGCTCATTGTGACTAAAAAAGATTTTGATTTGTAGATCTGTAGTTAAAAGGGTTCTCAAAAGTTATGATCTCAGGGCTGTCTGAGAGCATAAAATAAGTGACTGTTAACACTTAACTATTGTAAACTTTAAGATTTGTATATACATAGGATAAATAAAAATAAAAAAAATACATACATGTACATGGCCGTGTGTGTGTGTGTGTGTGTGTGTGTGTGTGTGTGTGTGTGTGTTCTCATCTTCTGCCATTGTATATTGTTAGTATTGTGATTTTGTCTTGTTAAAGAGGGTCCTATTTCCACTTGAAGAAACACTTAGAGCCATGGATGTGTTATCTTCCACTCAGTGGAAAAAAATATATTTAGAAAGGCCAGTGGACAGTGCATGCTCCACCAGCTGTAAAACTGAAAATACAGAAAATGTAGATGTTACACTTTGTAAATGTTAAAATACAATCACAGCATGATGCAGAGAGCGGAAACAATACATAACAGCAAACTGCTGACAGCAAAACATAGTCTGCACAAATTCTATGCAGGTAGCAAAACCACCCTGTGGTCGATTAGCTTGGTGCCGTTTAGCTTTAGCCTACAACAAGCTAGTTTTAATTATTAGATAAGCATTTGCATACATTACCCAAATAACACAAAACTACAAGAAAAACAAAGAAATGTACTTTCAACCATACAGTATATTTTTCAAAGCAAAATAAATGGTGAAGAAAAGAACTGAACAAACTGAAAAAACTACAGCAACGGGACTAAACTTAAACCCAAATAGGAAAAACCACTAATAACACAACCACCACTAGGTGGCTACAATGTCCACCAACAGTGGGCAGCACAAGGCGTCTCACAGAGCTAGTGAGGTAAATGTTTACTCTCCTCTAGTCTATATCGCTGACGTTCATTTCAGGGATTGCCGCCGGAAATTCAACCGAATGTCCCCTCGGCCCCCCGAATGGCCAGTTGTTCCTCACCTTCCTCTTTCTTTGTGTTGGAATTCTAAACTCTGGTAGATTTCTGAGGACTATGGTTAACTGCTCCTCATCTCTGCAGGGTAAATGCAGATAGCTAGCTAGACTATGTGTCCAATCTGAGTTTTCTGTTGCACGACTAAAACTATGAACGTACACGTTCCACCAAAACAAGTTCCTTCCCGAGGCTATTTTGCAGCGGCACCGTGGCTCCGTCAGGGGCTAAGCACCGCCCAAGACGATTGTGATTGGCTTAAAGAAATGCTAATAAGCCAGAGCACGTTTTTCTCCCATCCCGGAATGTTGTGTGGACTAGCCAGACCTTCCTCCGCATGCAAGACTAACTCTCCTTTAATCGTGCATTGCCAGCTCTATCTCCACAGCACTGTGCACAATCGTCTTGGGTGGCTCTAAGCGCCGGACGCAGGTACGGTGCCTCTGCAAAATAGCCTCGGGAAGGAAAGCTCTGGAATTTGAATGGCTGTCGAGTGTGTGATGAGAAGTTTTCCTAAAAAAAGATAAATATAATTTGATTGTAGCATAACAGTTTGTAGCATGAATAACAGTTTGATCTAGCTTGGAGGATGTTTCCCAAATCAACCAGAGTTTTAAATGCCAAAAAGAAAGCGGAAAGTGAGGGACATACGGCAGAACCTCCAGCGGCACCGGAACAATCCCGTGAATGAAATCGCGTCGACATAGACTCTCCTCTGACATGACTGTTGTCTCTCTGTGTTCCAGTCTGTGCAGCGACGAGCCGTTTTGTAGGATCTGCCATGAAGGCAGGGCCTCAGGGGAGCTGCTGTCCCCCTGCGAGTGCTGCGGTAGCCTGGCCATGGTGCACCGCACATGCCTGGAGCACTGGCTCACCGCCTCCAACAGCAGCCACTGTGAACTCTGCCATCACCAGTTTGCACTGGAGCGCCTGCCAAAACCTCTTACTGAGGTAGGTCCTCGCAATACACAGCATGGTCACGCAGCCCATTCAACACACTGCTTCCACATCGGTTTTATTTTTCCAGGCTTTGATATATCCGTCTATGGAGATCTTTGAGATTTCTACCTCCACCCAATATCTGAAAACCTGGACATATAAAACCAAAACTATTTGTATGGCTTGATACCACTAGAGCTAAGTGAGAAAATATATTTGCTATTTGGGCAAGACAGCTAAAGTGGTGTACTCTCCTCATGCGTACCTTAAGATGTATAGAAAATCCCCTTAGCAGATTGAAAAACACTGATGATACATGATGTTGACTCTCTAGTTTGCTTTGGGTATATACATGCAGTGGATACATTTGATGTTTTTTATCACCTATGAAAAAAGGGAGGGTCTGTCATACTCAGCTCTACCCTGCTAACACTCATTGAGAAATATCTATATGTCGGATGGGCCAATAAAATACACAAAGGTAATTTGGACAGCACTCCAATAATACTTTTATTGGCAGGATGTCCTTCTTTAGCTTGTTTCATAGGCAATCTCCATTAAATCCACTAAAATGTATGTAAAAGCCCTGACTGACTGAATGACACTGTCCTCAACTGTACATTAGTACAGTTTTCAAGCCACTGTGAATAGTAAAATTTAATGACAGGCACCTGTAGATTTGCTGTTGCTTATTCTATTTCTCCTCAAATTAAAGTTCAATTTAATTTTCTTTATAGCGTTGAATCATGACAGAAGTTATTTCAGGACAGGTTAAAGATAGAGTAGGTCTAGACCAGGGGTCACCAACGCGGTGCCCGCGGGCACCAGGTAGCCCCCAAGGACCACATGAGTAGCCCTCAGGCCTGTTCTAAAAATGAAATTGAATATTGATATCATCAGTTTCCCACCTTGTTAAGTCATTGTTGATAATTATTGTGAGAAATCATTAACATGATCAGTGTCTTCACATAGATGAGTATCATTAATTATTAATAATCATATATAACTATCACTAATCATTAATAATAATATATAACTAAAGGTAGGGCTGGGCGATATGGACCGAAAGTCATATCCCGATATATTTTGGCTTAATATCAATATACGATATATATCCCGATATTTTTTCCGCAAAGTGAGAGCAAATGTTCAGTCAAAGCCAAATATGACATGTCACAAGTAGTTTCATAGAAACCGGCTATTTCAGTGAACAGTTGCAAAATCAAAATGAATAAATAATAAAACAGGTTTCTTCACCTGGTTCAATGCTCAGCTGTTCAAATAACAATAAAATGTAAACATAAATTCTGATTAACCCTTGTGTTGTCTTCCCGTCAATATTTTTGACGCCTTTTTTTCAGTTTGTTTTAGTTTTTTCCAACATTTTAAATTGTTAAATTTTTCTTCTACACATTTTCAGCGCTTATTTCTACGTCCCATATTTTCTAATATAGGGCTGGGCGATATAGAGAAAATCAGATATCACGATATTCTTGACCAAATACCTCGATATCGATATTGCGGCGATATATTCTAGAGTTGACAGTTGGTGCTCTCGCAAAATATCTTCACGCTTAGATTTAAGATAAATAATCATTAATAATAAAACAGCTAGAACAGTCTGGTAAGTTCAGAAAAGTCCATCACTTCACTGTAACGCAGCCTTTAAAACCAGTAAAAAAGACACTTATGTCATATCACGATATTACGATATTCAAAATCTAAGACGATATCTAGTCTCATATCACGATATCGATATTAACATCGCTATATCGCCCAGCCCTAACTAAAGGCAAACTGAGCACATTTGTTATTTCAGAAGAGTGTATCAAACTGGTAGCCCTTCGTATGACTCAGTACCCATGAAGTAGCTCTCAGTTTAGAAAAGGTTGGTGACCCCTGGTCTAGACCAAAGTCTAAAAGTTACAGACCCCAACAATTACCCCCAAGAGCAATTGCACTCATTGCAACAGCAGTAAAGAAAAGCTTTTATTTAACAGGCAGAAACCTCAGACAGAACATGTCTCATAGCAGTGGGTAAAATGGAATGACATGATGAACAGTGTCAATTTTAGTAACAGTAAAGATAATAGAACTATGACGAATTATAATAGCAGGACCAGGGCAGCAGCCGCAGCCACGATCCGGGGTGCCACCGCAATCCAAACAAATTGTGAGGCAAAAAGCACAAGCACGAGAGAAAGTCAAGGCCAGAATTCTGATGTGTTAGCCATGCTGAAAATGCAGGCAGTCTAAACTTTAATCTGAGCCTTAGATTTCCCTTTTTTTTTTACAATATTCACTGAAGTATGCACTCGAATGAAAAGTCTTTCCTTTTATTCAGTTAAGGAAGACCTTTGTAGAAAGTATTTCTCTTTCTTGCCAAGAGTGAGATAAGAATATTTGTATCGGTTCATCATGTCTGGGATCTCATCTCACTCTCACAAAACAAATTAGCGTATTTTACAAAATACTGAACTATTGGAGCCTGTTGGCGAGTTACTGCCTTCACGTTGGAGGACCTACTGCCATTAGCTAGAGCACTTGCACCCCTAAAGCCACTTAGCCTGAGAGCCAGATTAGATCGCGTTTCCTCCCCATGTTGCTCTGCGGAGCACAGCGCAGGCCAGTGTATTAGTGGCCTCGGCGTCTCCCTGTTGCATGTGTGCTCACAGCCAGTAATCTGCTGATTAAGCACCAGGTTCTCCACCAGGTTAAGCTACACAGTGAACGTCATAAGCCTGCTGTCGGGCAACGCTGGACGCATGCGCACACATGCACAGAAACACAGGTTCAATACTTTACATTAGTAACGTAGTACAGTTTGTGTGTGACATCACTGTCACACATTGCTATTCAAAGTGTCTATTGTTGTTTTTGCAAAGAATTGAACAGAGTTACAAATTGACAAGGTTGATAATAAAAGCGAAGAAGTTTTGTGATAAATGTTCCATGGCTAATCCACCCAGTACACAGATATTGTGCTAGTCCCACCCACCCCAGCTCCCACGCACTTCACACTACATCTTTACACTCTCACACAGCTTGGGATAGGCAGACATACACTCACAAGCGCTTTAAACGTTGTATAAAAATAAACTGACAGGTTCATGGTGTACCATATTGGATAATTTTCCTCTAGATCGTGTTGGCTTGGTAGTGACTAAGTAAACTGGCATTAAACACTAAAGAAGTTATACATTTGTCTAACATTAAAATGGAACACAGTTTAATATTGTCATATGTATTTATATTAATGCATATGATAGTAGTAGTAGTAGTAGTAGTAGTAGTGTGATAGCATTTCTGTACTAGATATTTTAGGGGTGTTATATTCATTATTACCAATACTACTACTAACTGCATGCAACAGTTGACAGGATCCATCCTTCAGCTCCACCTGCTGGCCAAATGCTTTACTTCTCCCCACTATGTCTTCAGTTTTCCATCCATATTTCAGTAAAAACAGCCCGACCCACACCACGCCGACCAACATGACCTTAGGTTGAGCTGTTTTGATGTGCTTCTGACCAGCCTCCTCCGACCCCCCTACCCCCCTTACCCCTTCCCAGTGGCTGTGCGCTCCATCCGTGCAGCAGCAGCGGAGGACGCTGTGTGGCGATGCGGTGTGCTTCCTGTTCATCACGCCGCTGGCCAGCCTGTCAGGATGGCTGTGTGTCCAGGGAGCCATGGACCTGTACTACACCAACGCCATGGAGGCCCTGGGGCTGCTGGTCCTCACGCTGGCCCTCTTCACCATATACGTCTTCTGGACCATGGTACGCTCAGGGTCTGTAACTTCTCACTCAGACAGTACATATGATCTTTATCCAACCATGGGTACAACGTCAACAATGAGCTGAAAGACGTTCAAATGCACTCTAGAGCTGAGGGGAACTGCAAACCCGTTCACTTTATTTTTAATTTGGTTTTAATTTAGCAGTTTTAAAAGGCAGCGTTGGTCAGTGTAACGCTTATCAGTTCAATTTTCACAACGGACATTTGGAAAAACAGAAAAATGGGTTCCAATATCCAATTTGTAATTTTTTTCGACCTTGACAAATAAAAAAATTTGATCTTTAACCTGTTTTTCCAATTTTCTGTTTTTGTTCAGAGGATCAGAAATTTTGAAAATTACAAAATTGCGTCTGGGCTCCAATTATTCAATACTGCAATGGTATTCTCTCCCTCGTTCCACCTAACTACACCCCGCTCCCCACTCGAAACCATCAGTTGCAAGCACCTCTGACCCCAAAGTCTATCAGTTTTTCATTTTGGTCCATATGCTGTTAATGACCTGCATATTCCGCAAAGTAGAAGAACCATTGCAGTATTGAATAAGTGGAGCTCAGACGCAATTTTGTAATTTTCTCAATTTCTGATCTTCTGAATAAAAAATAGAAAATTGGAAAAACAGGTCCAATCAAATTTTTTAATTTGTCAAGGTGGAAAAAAATGAAAAATTTGATATTTTAACCCATTTTTCGGTTTTTCCAAATGTCCGTTTGTGCTTAGAAAATTGAACTGATAAGCGTTATACTGACCAGGGTTGATAACTTTTTCAAATATACACATTTTTTTAATACAGTATATTCATTGAAATGGTCTTCCCAGCCAGTCAGCAATAAGTAACTTCTGTGCTCTGAAAAAGGAGCGAATAAGTTCCGTCATCGGTAACTGCTGTAATCCTGTAAAAACGGCCACCAATCACTGCCTCGCGGTCGGTTTGGAAAGAACCAATGAAATTCCTCCTTGCCCCGCTGAGCGTACTCTACCCCTCCCGTGTGAGAGCCTGAGCTCAATGCTCGTCGTCACTGCATTGCTAACAGTGGTCATGTTTGCTTTAACATCCGGTATGTTAATATTAGGTGTCTGCTTACCGGTGAATGAGACAGGAAGTTAAGCTGCATTTTCTCCGCTCTGCTCTGAAGAAGCGTTGCTCATGCATGTCTGTGTGTGGGCAGGGGGAGGGGTTGGACAGAGCCCTGAGGAGATGAGCTCTACTTTCCAATCTTGCTAGCTTTTCAACATTACCAACCCTGACTTTAACTACGGACATTTTTTAAAGGGCTGTAGTCAATATTCAGGAAAAAAGGGGTCTGGGATTGCCTTCACATAGCTTTCATAGACTGTACCCGGTAACACTTTACTTGAAGGGATCTACATAAGAGTGACATGACATGACTGTGTCATGACACATGAACCCTAACCCTAACTTGTCATGACAAAAACTGAAAGACACTAAAAGAAGTGTTATGTCATAAATGTATAGGACGTTCTTATGTAGATCCCTTCAAGTAAAGTGTAACCCTGTACCCCACGCCTCCGGAGTCTGATACCAACGTACAAGGCACTCACACGCACGTGCGGCCGGATCGGCTATCCGAACAAAGAACAGAGCTCAGATTACAACACACGCAGAGGGAGTGGGGCTTTATTCGCTGCTCAGGATGCCATTACTCCACTATCTTTTTACATAGACAATATTTGTTTGCTGCTATATTAATGTGCTGAATATCGAATATAGGCCCTTTAAATCAATCCGTTAAATAATTTGTTAGAGGTTACATCCAAAACTGTAAACTATTTTTGAGAGTAAAAGTGCGAGATTGACAGCCATTTGACAAAATAATAGCTTAGCTCAGTGTCAATTTACCAGCTTTTTCCAGAATTTCAACAAGGTCTTCATCAGAGACTGGAGTTTGCTCAGCTGATCTAATACCCCTCTTCCACTGGCCAAATACCATTAACATCTGGCTTTTGTTTGCATTGGGAAATGTTGCAATCAGCATTCTCTCCTGGAACAAAAAAAAAAAAACTTATTTTCAAATCTATTTTTTCAAGGCAAGTCATTAAAAACAGGTTCTTATTTGCAATGGCGGCCTGACAAGTAGCAAACCCACCAAGAGGAAGGAAATAAAATACATTAGACATACATATACACTCTGCTGTAGGCTCCGGTCTGCAGTGATGGAAACAGGACACCTGTGTAGATACTCATTTTCTGCCATTTTCCGGTGCAATGCCATTGTCGTAACTTATGTCATCTTGGCCACAAATTCCGTCCATCTCCACCCGAGCAGTGCTTGAACGTCAAATTAGTTGGCACTTAGTTTGAAAGCGTAGCGGGAAGCTCGTTTGGTCTGCTTTTGGTGCGCATCCGAGTGCAAGTGCTGCATTCAGACCTGCCCAAACGAAACGCACCAACTGTGCGATCCCTAATTGTTTAAGTGAAGATATCAAGTGTATGTACAGCAGAGTTTGCGAGTTTTTTTTTGCTCTGCATCGAAAAGCTGTAGCAGGAAAAGTTAACCACCATCTTCCGGCGCATTTGTCATGCCGAACAGAAAAAAAAAAAAAAAAAAACACTGGTATCACTGGCAATGGCAAAGGAGCCTATTGGCTATCTTTAGCATGCTTACCAGTTCAAAAAACCTGCATATACACGGTAAGCTTTGTTAGAAAAAGGGTATAAGTGTGGACCTATGTATGGAACTTTGGTCACATAACATGCTACTGTATCTGGCCTTTGACCGCTGTTCTGAAACATCATGCTTATTTGTCCCGCAGGTCTCTGTGCGCTACCACATGCATCTGTTCCAGACATGGAAGAAGACGGACCAGAGAGTGCGACTGCAGATTCCCTTGCCCCCCCATACCACACCAACCCAACAGACCCTGTCCATAAACCTCCTCAGCAAAGCCCCCAACAAAGAGACTATGGTGTAGTAGACTACAGTCTACATTACTGAACATACCTCAGATAGAAGGGAAGAGGGGAACCAAACTCAGGACATGCCCCAATCCCTACATAACAGCAGGGTTAAAGCCAGGGTCGGAAGACTCCTTCAAGAGCTGGAGGACTGTTACACCAGCCTCTGGAACCTTTTCTGGAACAATTGAGTCAAAGGAGCAAAGACTAACCGAGACTCCTCGCAACATTCGACTCGTCTTACAGCGATAAAATGTCACATTGTCCCTAAAATCAGAAGAGTCAGTCTAGCAACGGTGGACATGTTCGGTATCTCCTACAGTCTAACAGTGACAATCAGTATCATCGTTTCCTGAAGACAACGAAGCGTCCTGGACTTATGACAATCCAGTTGTTCTTCCTCCTTGTGGAATAAGCTCATGAAGACAAATCTGTTGCAACTTGGCACTTCTAATATCTACAAAGCGAGTGTGTTTAACTTCTAATTAGAAGAACTAAAGTCCAGCTTTGTAGCTCTTCAGCTGTTCGGATTTGAATCATACTATCACAAACTTTTAAATTAGGCTTTGCTCATTATTCATGACACAGCTGATCGTAGCGTTTATACGGCGTTCCATTTACCTCAGAAGTCGGAAATGGTTAGGACATCACGCCCGAGCTGACCGCAGTTACAACTAGAGATGGTCCCATATCATTTTTTGTGTATCGGCCAATACTGAATATCGATTCGATATACCAGTATGGATGGGATATGATTTCTATAAATTTTTTTGTACAGTCTGGCTCAGGTTAAAGCTTTTGTGAAACAGGAACAAACAATGAATGCCGTAGACGTCCAGTTTGACAGTCAGTCATAGCACAAATTACGGGTTATCAGATTGATGCATAGAGATCCAGAGTTCCAATACTGATACCAGCATTTTAGGTAGTATCGGAGGCTTTTCCAATACTGGTATTGGTACCTCTCTAATTACAAGTCGGAAAAACGGGGGTAAGGGGTACTCCAGCCCGGTTAGCCATGGTCAGCAATTCCAGTTGATAGCAACGCACTACGCTGTACTGTGTGCATTTAAACCCCATAGCGACATGCCCACAGAAGCTGGACAGGACTGTGTGTACGACTGATTTAATGAGACAGAAGTGCTCAAAAACTGTATACAACTACAGCTTTTACTACTGTTAAAGCTCAGAGCAGCCATGTTGGATGGTGGTGGCGGAGTTGGTGAAGTTCTCCCTACTTTCCCCAGAGTCTAGAGCGATGCAATGAAGTCCTTCCAGAAACCGTGTCCCTTATATCCACTGATCTCATTGTGACGTTTCATTGGAACTACTTTCTGAAGTAGTGCCTATGAAAATTAGCAATCATTTCATTGATAGGAAGGTTTCCGACCATCAGTTTATTTTTTGGCACTCTAAAGAATAGTTGTGAGCTGCTCAGAGATCTTTTTGTTAGTATTCCAACTTTACCACAGCAGCCAGACGCAAAATCATTTTGCAATATTTAAGCCATTTCCTGCATCAACACTTACGCATATGCGCAAAATTGATGCACATCAAAAAGTGGAGGTATCATACCGGTTGTGTTTTGTGGACTAGCCTGAGAAAACAGGATACCGTTTCTAAAAATCTGCATGGTAAATACCAGAGGAAAGTGAGAAAGGGTGTTTGAAAATGTGCAAATGACATTTGTTGGGTATTTGGGTGACCCAACCCTTTAACCTGTGCCGCTTCCTCCTGCTATTCATTTTAGTCAACAGTAAGTTAAGTGTTGTGTGAGCCTTCCAGCGCACAGCTTTTCCCGCAAAATTTAACTAGAATGCTTTTGTTGTAATAAACAGTCTTAATACAAGTGTTTGACCAAACTGCATTTATAACTTTATTAATTTATTTATAACTATTATGATAAGTTTTATTTGAGAGACACACACACACTCATTTAAAATGAAATTAAATCAAGGCAAAGTTCATATATTGTGCAGTTACAGCGATGAAACGTGAGGAAAACTGAGGTGGGTACTGTTGCTCTAAGGCCTCGGAGCTGCTCACAGTCACACTAACAGCTCAATGTCCTGTATGTATGTACTGCAGTTTGTCAGAGTCCAGTTTGTTGTACGAGACAGAGGAACCAGACGTTTTGGCTCCATGTTTTCTAGACGCACAGCAGAAATCACATGACCGCACAGCTCGCCTCCTTAGATCCAGATAGATCCTGGAAAAAAAGGGCAGCATTATATTGAATCACTTAGCACCATGGGATACATGCAGGTCTCATACAGGCAGTGTGGTTAGCACTGAACGTGCATTCCGGTTAGGGGAAAGGTATGGCAGCAAACAACTGGCATCGTGTGGTAAACCAGGGGCACGTTCAATCTCAAAACAGTGTTTCTGTGTTGAACAACATGTTTCAACAGAACGGTGTGACACTGTGTGCAACGGGCTTTGAGTTACTTTTTCTCTGGTTTGGTGGCTGTGTCACAGGTGATACCCAATCAGCAGAGGCGTGTCTGTAAACTCGTAATAAAAAGGCAGAGCGCATTTTAACATGTCAGGTGTTTAGCAGGCAGGCTGCAGATGCCCCGTTGCATCTCGTCCACAACAGAAGTGCATTAAGAGAGCAGTTTAGTAAGCGGCTCATTTAGATTGTTCATGGCCTGTTTGCCTTGCACCACATTAACATTAACCATAGCGCTCCTTCTGGCTAGTCCACAGCATTTTCAGGATGGGAGGAAAAACGTGCTCTGGTAATTGGCATTTCTTTAAACCAAGGACTGGCAGGTTTCAGACCGGAGCATTGCAAAAATTGTTAAATCCTATTTTAGTTGCTTTTTGTGAGTTGATATGAATGGAACAGATTGTGTTAAATGGGCATGAATGCTCTCATATCGATCCAAGGCCCCCGAGTTCAATCAAAATTGTACCGTAGCAGACTTTGAGATATCTGGAAGTATCCGATCATTGTCCGAAGAACCGATACAATATCGTATCGTGATAAAACTTAAAGGTTACCCAGACAGAGACGGACTTGAACTTGCTACGTGATGCTGAAGTCGTGCTGAATAAAATAAATAAAAAGGCGGCAGCAGCAATGTATGAAACAAGCCATGCATCCTGTGACTGGTACACAGAGCCGTGCACAGCAGAGACTAGCAGAGCTTGGGGGCCCTCTCACCTACTGTACAGCACGCTGTCTGTCTGCACTCAAGAGACAGAACAGCACTTCTTCTTCTTCCTCTTTGGCTTCAGTGTAGGCAGAAAAAAAAAAAAAGGGACGTACATTTTTATATAGTAAAGCATGTGTGCTTTTATCTGTAAGAGCACTTCACACTTCATATTGAGGTTATGGAACTCTTGGTTTTGGGCTGGTTTTATACTTCATACCGAGGTTATGGAACTTTTGGGTTTTGGGCTGGTTCCATGAGTCGGCATGCGTTTACCTGTCTCCGAAAGTGCTGGATGTCACTGCCCGCCACAAATTCTTCATCAAACTCCAATTCAGTGTCCTCCTCACCCCTGTGCTGCATGCACACCCTGCGCTCTGCTACTTCCTGAAAAGGTATTGCATGACTCCTATGGTGACTTACATCCAACACTAGGGTTAGGTTTGGGTCAAATGTAGAGTCTGTCATCAACACTACAAGGGGCATTTTATTTTCAAGAAAATTGCATCAAAAATGGTCTTCGAAACACACAGATGGCAGGGATTGAAGCAAAAGTACATCTCCCAGAATGCACACGTGCACACTGCTCCACTTACCTCTTGGTTGGGGTTCAGAAGAATCACCCTGATCTCTGTGACAGGGCCCCAGCTCATGTGGCCCTGCAGAATCAGGTCCCCAGGATCAGCCTCCGCCTCGGCACCTGCTGCCCAGATCTGACAGCACACACACGTTAATCAAACTTTATTGACAGAGCACTTTAAAAAAACAACCAAAAGCTCTGTACAGCAGAATTACAGACAAAATACACAACTACCACGAAGCATAAAATACATTAAAAACTAATTCAAGAGACCGAACATGAGAAAAAGATAACAGCCATACAATAAAAACATGTGGGAGCGCCAAGAAAAACTGAAACTCGACTTCCCCCTCCTCCGTGCCGCCCCTAGTCTGGCCCAGCTGATGAACATTGCTGGAATACAGCTTGACATCCAGGATGTCCCTCCCCTCTCGCTATCTCTGCCAATCGGTGTTTAACGCCACCCAGGACAGTCGTGATTGGTTTAAAGACAAAAAAAAGCCAGAGTGTTTTTCCCTCCTATCCCAGATAGATAGGCGGTGTAGCCAGACCATACTGCAGTGCTGACACCGCGCTGTGGAAATAAGTCTGGCTATGCAAGACTATGTACTAATAATCTAGGTGTATCTCTGTCTAAAAGTTATTTAGCCCAGTGGCAAGTGTCACGGTGCGTTTTTTCCCCAAGGGCCAGGCTCGGCCCAGTCCTAGACTGATGGCAGCATTAATGTAGAGCCCAACAGTTTCTGTGATAACTGAATAATCACGAAACTGAGAATTTAAAAAAGGCTATAAGACAGACTCCATAGGAGCCTACATTAAGTCAGTGCTGAAAGCTACGTCCAACTTTACTAAATACATTAAAAAAATAATAATTGCCAGAAGTTTAGGCCTGGTGGGGGGCAACTTAGGCCCAGTGGGTCACCAGGTTAACAATATACTGGGGGGGGGAGAAACGCTGTCATGAGTTTTTTTGCTCTGTGCAAGGGTGGCTTAAGGAAATACAGTTACACATAATGTACTACTCACTGTGAGAGTCTGCCCAGCAGCCAGGACGTAGGAGGGGGGGATGTGGAAGGAGAGGTCCCCAGAGCCGGGGTACAACCTCCGGACCACCCAACCACCCAGCGGCTGCTCCTGGAAAAATCAAACAGGACAGGGAGCAGTTGAATGACTTGACAGCTAGTTTGGGTGGTGTCATTTTCTTTAGTCTGTGGCCAGCCAACAGGTACATTAGCTCTCCAAGCTAACGTTTGTCAAAGGTAAAGGTACTTTATGGTCACATACATGTAGCGAAATTCATTCTCTGCATTTAACCCATCCCTCAAGGGAACAGTGGGCAGCCATTTACAGCACCCGGGGACCAACTCCAGATCTGAGGCAGTAGAGAACCTAGTACATGTTTTTTGATGGTGGGGGAGGAAACCCACAAACATGGAGAGAACATTCAAACTCCACACAGAAAGGCCCGGTACGACCTGGATTCGAACCCAGAACCTTCTTGCTGTGCTAACCATTGGGCCACCATGCTGCCATCAAACATGCATTTTAGATGAAGGAGATGAGTATACCCAGTTGTTCCTCAGCGCCATTAAGTTATACGTATGGGACGCAGGAGGTTTCTAGCCGGAAGTTATTGTCAACAAACTTGGCGATTGGGTCTACTGGAACAGAAGTTAGTCATGTGTTCAGCAGCCAGATTTATAAATGATATGCAAAACACAAAAACCATGCATGAACAATTTCTCGCACCCATTTATAAAAGTGAGAATGTGTCACCTCACATACTTCCTACCACGCATTTTTTTAAGAGATAGATGCGGGTGATATAAGGTAGACATGAAATTAAGGTGATCGATTTAACTTTATGAACAAAACATTTATTTCAGCTTTAGATATTGCACGATAGGCCTGTAACAATTATTTAATAATTGTTGAATATTTAAGTAATCCCTATTTCTTTATTAAACCACAATTAATCCACAAATAAGAGGCGTGGTTTACTTCATAGGCTGTGTGTTATTACATTATCTGGGTCACATGACCGTGATATAACCAAAAGATGCAAGTAAAGTTTTTGTATAGCATCTTTCACAGATCAAAAAAAAAAAAAAAAAAAAAAAAAAAAAAAAAAAAAAAAAAGTGCTTCACAATAAAATGCAATACAACAAATTAAAATACAAGAATATTTTAATACAAATAGAAGACCATAAAACCCCCTCGATTAAATAAAACCCTGGTTGAATAGCCTTCAATTGCTTTTTAAAAGATTCGACAGAACTCATAACATAGAAAGGGAGGCAAGTCATTCCACAGCCTAGGAGCCACTGCTTGGAATGATCAATCCCTTCTAGTTTTATAATGAGTGCGGGGAACCACTAATAGACCTCAGAATACGGGTGAGAGTATGAAGCTGTATCAAGTCAGAGATGTAGGGAGGAACTTGACCGTGCAGGGCTCTAAAAGTAAGGACCAGGATATTTTAAATTGAATTCTATACTGGACTGGTAACCAGTGAAGTGATGCTACAACAGGTGTAACATAACGTGTGCTCTTTTGTTAACGTTAGTTAAAAGCCTTGCAGCAGAGTTCTGAACAGCCTGGAGACGGTAAAGCTCCTTCTTACTCAAACAGGTGAAAAGACTGTTACAGTAATCTAAATGAGAGGAAATGAAAGCATGAATGATCATCTCCAACGCACCCTTTGAGACTAGTGTTCTTAATTTGGAAATATTCCTCAGTTGGAAGAAACCGTTTAACTAATTGTTGAGTGGTGCGCCAAGGACATGGCTTAATCAAACACCTAAGCTCCTGAGACGAACCTAAGTCACCAATATGCTGCTTTATCTGAGGGATTCTACTTCAGGGGCGATAATTACTGTTTGTTTTATTTGAGTTCAGATGCAAAAAAGTTGTCACATAACCACCGTTTGATACTAGTCAAGCAGTTAATTAAAGAAGACAGTTTATAGAACTCCGTTTCCTTAAACAAGCAGTACAGTTGAATATCATCCGCCTACAGATGTAAGATATGTCGCTAAATTGACTATTTTTTCTAGAGGAAATAGCTACAAGAGGAACAGAATAGGTCCCAAGACAGAACCCCGAGGTACCCCACACAACTCTGCAGTTTCAGAAATGATCTGATTCACATAAACCCTAAAACTTCTACCAGAAAGGTAGGATGAAAACCATTTTAAAACTGATCCAGACATCCCAACCAGATCACAAAGTTTATTTATCATAATATAATGATCAATAGGGTCAAAAGCAGATGAGGTCCAATAGGACCAAAACTGTATATTCCTTAGAGTCAGCTGACATAATATCACTAGAAACTTTTAGTGCAGTTTCCGTAGAATGCTTTACGGAAACCATACTGGAATTTGTCCAACAACTCGTGATTCTCTAGGAAAAGGGTGAGTTGCTCCGCTTCAACTTCTTCCAGAATTTTTGACAAGAAACGGAAGTTTGGATATTGGCCTGTAGCTCTTAGGTTGTAGTGGATCCAAACTGGGCTTTTTATGTACAGGCTTAACAGCAGGTTTTAAAAAACAAAAACTAGGAACTACACCAGTTAAAAGTGAAGCATTAAGCATCTCAACAATACAGGGGCCAATGGAGTCAAACGATTGTACAAATAGCACAGTAGGGACAACATCCATAGGACAAGATGAGGGTTTCAATGTATGTAGCAGAGAGGTGATATCATGTAATGTCACAGGTTTAAAAGTTGACTAAGAATGAGCTGGAGACAAGTCACAGGCAGAGTTCTGAGAAAGTGATGGTGAGATGTTTGCCCCAACATCTCTGATCTGATTTACAAAGAATTGGAGGAATTCACTACAGTCCAATTTAGAGGACGGTTGCTTGAGGGCCAGAAGGAGAAACCATTGCATTAATGGTGTCAAATAAGATTCTGGGATTGTGCTTATTCAAGGATATCAGCTGAGCAAAGAAGCAAGTTCTCGCATTGCTCAGCATCTCGTTTAAAGGTAACCCTTAGTTCTTTAAAAGGTGAAGCGTATGAACCTTGAGTTTAGAACATTTCCAGAGACGTTCAACTTTTCTACAATTTCTCCTAAAACTCTGGATTGCGTCATCAATCCAAGGACAAGGTTGTTTATTTTTATTAAATGGGTGACAATGCTTGATTTAACTTGTGCTACTTTATCTAAAATAAAAAGACGAAATACATTTGCATCACTGCATCCCATAGTGAACATGGGTCCAACAAGGCAGAGAACCTCTCAGCAGCATCATGTGTAATAATTAGTAAGTAAGTAAAATTTATTTATAAAGCGCTTTTCACAGATAAAATCACAAAGTGCTGTACAAAAGAGGTAAAACAAACAATTTAGAATGTGTATACATATGTATAATTAAAGTGACACTAGTGAAAATCCATCAACCAAAAGCTTTCCTAAATGGTATATAATAATTTTCAGATCCTTTTTAAAAGAGACAACAGAGTCTGCCAGATGCATGGACAGGGGCAGGGCGTTCCATAGTCTGGGAGAAACAAACTCAAAAGACATGTCCCCTCGGGGCTTATAACGAGTCTTAGGGACTACAAGCAGGTTCTGGCCAGCGGACCGAAGAGTCCGGCCAGAGGAATACAGCTTCAAAAAGGTCCAGGATGTACTGTGGGGCCTGACCGTTTAAGGCTCCGAAAGTCCGTACTAAAATCTTAAAATCAATCCTGAATTTTACAGGGAGCCAATGGAGAGCCAACAAGACTGGAGTGATATGAGACCATCGAGGAGCACCTGTTAAAAGTCTAGCAGCAGAATTTTTAACAATTTGCAGTTTGTTCAGGGCAGACTTATTCAGACAAGTAAAAACAGAATTGCAGTAGTCAAGTCTTGTTGATATGAAAGCGTGAATCATCATTTCCAGATCCTTTTTTGACAATATTTTGCGTATTTTACAGATGTTCCTAAGATGATAAAAGCAATTTTGGACGAGCTGTTTTGAGTGGGTCTCCAAAGACATGGCTTGGTCAAACACAACCCCCAAGTTTCTGAGGCTGGATTTGACAGAGAGGCCCAGAGAGCCAAGGTGCTGTTTGATCAGTGGGATCTTATGGTCTGGAGCAAAGATCAGCGTTTCAGTCTTGTTTGAATTTATCTGCAGGTAGTTAGTGGCCAGCCAGTCTTTGATGGAGGACACACACTCTAGGAACAGAGACAAACGATGGAACTCAGCATCATTAAAAGAACAATACAACTGGACATCGTCGGCATAGAAATGATGATACATCCTTAAAACAACCAATAATTTGACCAAGTGGCAAAATGTACAGTAAAAACAAAAATAGGACCCAAAACTGACCCTTGTGCCACTCCGCAGGACAAATTGGACACAGACTGTACATTGTTTACAGCAACATTAAAGGTTCTGCCATGAATATAGGAAGAGAACCACTGAAGTATTGTGGAACCAGCTCCCAGTCTGGGTTCGAGGAGCAGACACCGTCACCACATTTAAGAGTAAACTGAAAACCCTCCTCTTTGATAAAGCTTATAGTTAAGGAGTGAGGAGTTGCAGCGTCCGCCTAACCCGGCCCACCTGCTTCTCCTCGTAGTCATCAGTTTTATATACTGTATAATTAATCTAGCGAGAGTAGAGGGAGGCAGGCCAGTACAGCCCGATCCGGTTGGAGGGAGTTCTAGCCCGACCAGGCACCTCTCTTTAACCTGCCTCTCTTAAGTTATGCTATTACAATTCTAGACTGCCGGGGAGGCTGTTCCTCCCTAAGACACACTGAGCTGCTCTCTCATCTCTACTTGTTACTTTTGTATGCATCCTGTCCCAGAAATGCTTGTTACTAATCTAGCTCTGGGGAGTTTACTCCCGGAGTCCTTTGTGTTCTTCTTCGCAGAGCTATGCTCTGCGATTCTCTCATTCCGGCCGCATCCTGCTGCGTCCTGCTGCATCCGCGGCATCCACCCGTGCTCTGCAGCGCAACGTTACATCCCGCAACGCCCTGCTGTGATGTTCCTATGCACAGAGTAGTCAGGATCCGGTATAGGAGACTGCACTACTCAGTATGACACGATGTGCCCTGCTATGACATGAACTTCCACGATAACCTTCGAAGTCACTGTGACTTCTAATGTGACTGTTATCACCACTGTTCATCACGCCCCCAACCGGCCCGTCAGACACCGCCTACCAAGAGTCTGGGTCTGCCGAGGTTTCTTCCTAAAAGTGAGTTTTTTCTTGCCACTGTCGCAATAGCCACTGCTAATGCTTGCTCTTGAGGGAATTACTGTAATTGTTTGGGTTTTGGAATTTATAGAGTGTGGTCTAGACCTACTCTGTCTGTAAAGTGTCTCGAGATAACTTTTGTTATGATTTGATACTATAAATAAAAAATTGAAATTGAATTGAAGTACCGATCCTGACAGTCCCATCTCATTTTGAAGCCGATTGATCAGTATACTGTGATTCACAGTGTCAAAAGCAGAAGTCAAATCAAGAAGTATAAGTACAGTGTAGCGGCCAGAGTCTGATGCCATCATCACATCACTAGAGACTTTGATAAGGGCTGTTTCAGTAGAGTGTAATTTTTGAAAACCAGACTGAAAAGTATCAAAAAGGTTGTGCTGCTCCATAAAGGAGGTCAGCTGGCATGCCACTACTTTTTCCAAAATTTGAGATAAATGGAAGTTTAGATATGGGCCTGTAGTTATTAGGTTCTGAAGGGTCAAGATTGGGCTTTTTAAGGATCGGGTTTACCACAGCGTGTTTGAAGTAGCTGGGGACTGAGCCAGATCTAAGTGACACGTTAATTATTTTTTTTCCCACACAGGCTTCGACAATATCAAACATTTTCAACAATACAGTTGTTGGGACAATGTCAGCGGGGCTCGAAGACCGTTTCATACTTCCTGTTATGGTCTTCACATCCTGTAGGCTGACCGGAGTGAAGGACGACCAAGACGACACCGGTGAAAACTCAGTAGAACAAATACTGATGAATGGAAAATTAACACTGGCCTTAATGTCATGTACTTTGTTCAGAAAAAAAAACAACAAAAAGTTGTTACAGTCCTCATGTGTGTACACAGGCACAAGAGGAGCTGAAGGTGCTGTAAGATTTTCAATGGTGTCAAACGAGACTTTTGGATTCTTCTCATTTCCTGACACAAGGTTAGAAAAATAAGCTGAGCGAGCCTGCTTTATCAATTCATTCAGATCCAGCATCATGTCTCTTAAATAGAGTCTGTGTACCTCTAATTTAGTGGCTTTCCACAGACGCTCTGTCTTCCGACATTTTCTCCTAAAACTACAAATGTTATCATTTATCCATTGAAGGGCCTTTTTCTGTGACCCTGAAATCATTTTAACAGGTGCTACCATATCCAAAACCGACAGCGGTTGTTGAAACTTTGCACAAGTGAATCAACATCACATTCAAAAAAGGGGCGAGAGTCAAAAGAGGCAGAGAACTCACTAGGTGTTGTCTCACTAATGATGCGTTTTTGTATTACAACATTACAGACAGTAGGCATCATGGTAAGCGACAGATTAAAAGAAATACAGTAGTGGTCACTAATTTGAAATTCTTCACTCAGTTTATCAATGTTTAGGCCACAAGAGAATACCAAATCTAACTTGTGGCCTTTTTCATGCGTGGGACCAGAAACATAGCCTCGTGAGACCGTCCTGATCTCGCGAGCTCCAGTTTTCCACTCGCAGATCAGTCTGGCATCTTGAGGCAGAGAAAATTTGGAGCCGTTAGCCAAACGACCGGGCCAATCAGCGTTGGTTTTGAGGTGGGTTAGGTGGTGATAGACAGATGGTTTATCCAATCAGCTAACCAGTATTATCAGCCAGCGGTAGCCCTAATTCTGTTAGCCGCTCGCTAATGCTTTTTTTCTCTTGGATCATTCTTTTGGAATATGGTCCAGGAACCTGAAATGGTGACTTTTATTCCTAAATTCTCGTTACACAAACGGCAAATCTCCTTTACCGACATGTTGCTTGCATGCTGAGCTAACGAGCTATGCTTTGCCTGCAGCAGCAGGGGCGGGCTTGTGGTTGTATTTTCATACGCTTTGTGGATCTGATTGGTTGATTTGGCCCGTCTATCACCAACATAGGTGATGGACAGATTGTTCATCCAATCAAATAACCAGTATTCCGCCCCTTCCAAAAGTTCTCCAACGGAAAGTTCCCAGATGGATATGCCGAGCAAATGCGAAGCAATCCATCTGGCGGAGTCAGGTTACCAGAAACATGCTGTACAAAGTTAAAAGAATCCATAATAGTCAACAGTTCAGCTGCAGTTGAACAAGAGGGATCGTCAACATGCAAATTAAAATCCCAAGGACAATAACGCGATCTAGTTTAATGATAGACATTAAAAACCTCAGAGAACTCGTCAAGAAATGAACGTGCAGGACCAGGAGGTCGGTAAACTAAAACACAGTAAAATGGGTGTATTTTCCCAACCGTACACATCTGCAGCTCGAAGGAGTTGAATGAAGCGGTGTCCGTCAAACTGCAGCAGAAAGAATCCCGAAAAACCAGCGCAAGTCCGCCTCCACGGCGCGCGAGCCGAGGAGTACCAAACACGGAGCAGTCCGGGGGGCATAGTTCTTTAAGGTGAAAGTGCTCGTTCTCCCGCTGCCACGTCTACGTAATTAACAGAAAATCCAAGTTCTCCTTAGTGAAATGGTCATTCAGGGTAAAAGCCTTGCTCGCAATGGAGTATTTAAAAGTGCAATCCTGGTAGAGCGCGTGTATGACAAGGGCTCGCCTGGGACATGCTGGATGGCATGATCCGTCCGACAGGTAACCGGGCACAGGACACACTGGCGGGGCGCACGATAGCGAG
The DNA here is from genome assembly GCF_004354835.1 of Perca flavescens. NCBI lineage: Eukaryota > Metazoa > Chordata > Actinopteri > Perciformes > Percidae > Perca > Perca flavescens. Next base: position 6,944,262 of record NC_041331.1, read on the forward strand.
CAGGCCGGGTTGGGAAGATCCAGTCGGAGATGCTCCACACAGGCGATGACGCACAGACCGCGTCCCAATCTGACTCACAGACCGGAACCGGCCTCAGGCACCGCTCACTCCCAGGAGCACTGGATCCGTTTGGCCCAGATGAAACTCCACGGGATCGCCACTTTCTCCTCTAGACTTGGACCCCAGCCCTGGATCCCCGCTTCCTTCTCCTGCCCTCGCGCCGGGTAAGCAACAGGTATTCCGGCGATGACGCGTGGCACTCCAGTTTTGGAGGGAAAAACAAAAAAAAAAAAAAAAAAAAAAAAAATCGGTCCTGGGTAATACAAAAGTCCTGCATATGTGCCTTAATGCCGAGCAACGCAGCCCGATCATACGGTATGATTGCAGAGACATAACTGGTAGTTGATAGGGTTGACAAAGAAAATCACAAGGAAGATTACAGATTTATGAGAGAGCAGAGAGGTGACCGACGCATAGCCAAACACAGGCACCATCTCACCAGTAGCCTATGTAAACCCCCAAAATCATAAGTTGCCTTAATTCATTGGGCTTTGGCTTTCAATAATCCACCTTTGGGACCCAATTCTCAGGGGCGGAGGCTCTAGAGGAAAGTTAATGTCAAAGAACACAGCTATGATCACTCACATGAACATCTTCCACACGTGCATTTACTATATGTAGACCAAGAGAGAAGACAAGGGCCAGGGTGTGACCCTTAATGTGTGTGGGTAAAAGAGTAAAATTAAAGAGTCTGCGATAGAAAGGAGATCAGCAGCTGTGTTACATATAGAATCATCAATATACAGGTTAAAGTCCCCAATAATTAAAACCTTCTCTAGTTTGATGATAGACTATAAAGTCAGTAAAACGCCTGCGTTGCCATGCATCCTGTGACTGGTAAAAAAAGTGAGTTTATCGCTCTACATAAGAATCTGTCACGATGCAAAACAGCAAGCCCATCACACGTATCCTGGAATTCATTCAAAACTTGTATTGTTTGAAAAATAAATAAATACATTTTATTTGACAGAGCAATTTTATCATTAACGGCAATTATTTGTGAGACAATTAATTGTACAGCAAAATGTGGAATTGCTACAGATCTATTGAACGATACCAGAAAGCCAGTGCAAATGTGTGTAGGTTGTTACCACAGCAACCTATGCAGATAGATTGGTGATGTCTGGACACACAAATCCAATCTGATCACTTGCGAATAACAGAGCCGACAGTCAAGACTTAAAGGTCCGATTTGTGAAACTAAAAATCAGACTCGGCTGCAGTCTGAGCGGAACCTTACCGTCTCAGAGTTGTTCTTCAGTCGGACATACTTTCCGTCGGCGTCTACCTCTGCCACACTCACAGCGCCGCTCTCCGTGGAGCGACTGGACATCTTGTAGGCCGGCGAGCTGCCAGAGGCTCCCTCGTGCTTGCGTTTTTTCCCTCTGAGCTTGCGGCTGCTGTGTTCGTGTGTCCGAGGTATGGCTGCGTGCTGGGAGGGGCTGGGTGACAGATGCAATCTGAGGAAAAAAAAAAAAAAAAAAAAAAAAAAAAACGACCAAATATTTCCAATTTATGAAAAGCAGTAGGGCTGGTACAATAAGATTTTGTCCCGATTCGATTCTTTCACGATTTGATTTGTATTGAAATATTCATTCATTGCGATTCTAGAAATATTGCGATCTGATTGTATCGAGTATTGGGATTTTCTTTTCCTTCTTTAACAAAAACAAAAAGTTGAATACACTTCTAGAGACAATATATCATGACATTTCTAAAAAAGCCATTGTTTTCTAAGAAGAATGCACATCTCATGTCAGACATTTATTTCATCTTTAAAGAAGAACATAATATGGATTTTCTGCCATCTCTCGGTTTTGCTGGAAACAGATAGGATATAGTCGCTGTCAGCGCTACCGTAGAAAACATAATATATTTAGGTAAATCAAAAATCCGATTTTAGAAATAGTCAAAAAAAGAAAATTACGATACATACATGAACCACCCCTAAAAAGCAGACAGTAAAATGGATGCTGCCTTGCTCAACTGTTACATAATGTAGAACTAGGGGTTCTACATTAAACGGCGATGATTCTGCATGGATGCAGTGACCATAATCGATTATTGCCTACAGTTACTAGTTGATTGTCCGGCCGCTGGTTTTTTGTTGCCTTTTGTCTGTTGCCTGCCATGTTCAGACTCATTGCTACATTCAGGAAGTGTATTTTTTTTAAGACCAGATACAATAAAAAGGGCAGTTTATGTACATATATCGGACTGCTTGAATTTGTGGGTGCGTGTGAAAACCATGTGTAGCAATGTAATAATATTGAGCAGGTGACCCATCGTGAAATCAAATTGATTCCAACCGTTGGCAGGATAATGATAATGGAATGGTGAGACTGGTGAAGATTCCCACCCGTGGAAGATCCCGGGCATACCTCTGCTCCTCCACCTCCAGCATCTTCCTGTAGGCGTTGATCTCCATGTCTAGGGCCAGTTTGACGTCCAGCAGGTTTTCGTAGTCTTCCAGCTGGGCGAACATCTGGCTCCTCATGCTCAGCTGCTCCTGCTCCTTCTGATCCAGCCGGTGCTGCCAGACCTCCCGCTCCCGGTCCAGAGTCCTCTCCAGATCCTGGCAGTGGCCCTCCAGCGCTGCTTTCTGACAGAGACGGGAACAACTGAATGGCAGCAGCGGGGAATAACCAATGAAGCTGGCAACAAACGGTCTGGAACCATAACTAGGGCTGGGTATCGTTAAAAAGAAAGAAAATAAGAAGTTGATACCGGTACGGATACCAATATTACTAAACACAGCAGATTTCTGAATGCAGGTTTATCAATAAGCTAGCTAAGAACACACAACATGTAAATAAGCCAACGATTTAAGACACCGCTTTAAAAGTATCATGGGAGTAAGGAATACTGTGGCTGGTGCATTTTTTTATTTAAAGCTATAGTGTAGTTTGTCACGCCGATGAGGAATTCTAGGAATGAGAACACGGTCAATGCGTCCACATGATACAAGCCTTACGTGATCGCGCACCCCTCCCCTTCCACACAGTTACTAGCAACCTAGGAGGACATTGAGGACTAAAAAATAAATTAAAAAAAATAAATAAAAAAATGGGCCCAATCCCAAAGTCCGGATTCACGGACTTTAGGTGCGCGTTCGTGAAATTCGTAAGGGCTTAGGGTTGTCCCAATGTCGAATTTCAAAAGGGCGTGAGAGTTTGAGTACACACTTACAGAGCCCTTTTCGTGAGTCTGCATCGATGCAGACTTCACCAAAGGGAATTACCCACAGTTCAAAGCGTTGTTTACTGTGGACACCATAGGGAAATCCAGAAATTACAAAAAAGGCAAAGAGCACGACACCTGTTGTCCAGCTTGTTAAAAAAAAAAAAGAGTTTGAAAAAAATTTGGAATCAGGCAGCCATCTCTTGTTCCTCGACCGTGTGGAAAGTGTCAGCAACATCTTTGTTATTAAAACGTCACCAAGGTAACGTGTGATCTCGTGAAGTGCTGTCCCAATCCCATTTCTACCTATCTGAGCCCATGTGGCCTCACACACTCACTCACTCAGCACCTGAGATCAATTAAGTCCGTGAGTCTTTAGTCCTCAGGCCTCACTTTGGGATTCGGCCATGAACTCTTTAGAAGAGGTGCTTATCTTCACTCGAGTTTCTGCATGCAAAAGTCGCCAGATGCTACAATCTTCTAAACATAGTCATACTGAGAAATACAGATAGAGTTGTGTGGAGCTGATAGTCTTAATTCATTAATAAAGTTACGCACTAAAGCTTTAAAAAAAAATCATAAGTGTGGGTTACGAACCGCACTTACATCTTTCTGGTACTGCTGGAGCTGGGAGCTGAGGCTCTCCACTCGGAGCTTGGTGGTTTCCAGTTCGTCTCTGGTGGCTGAAGCAACCTGGTTCTTCTCCAATGCAGCCTGCTGGGCATTCTGCAACTGCAGCGCACAAAAAAAAAAAAAAAAAAACCTTCACGTTATGAAAAAACTTGAACAATGTGCAATAAATCTGGACACTTTGAAACGCATCATCCTAAATTCTGCGTTTGTCCCATGCGCTGTAAAAATAATGGACGTAGCAGCAGTAGCGTCACCCACTGGTTAGTTGACTGCGGTTTTGAAGCCTCGAGTTTGGCAATTTGGCCGTCGCTCTCTTGGTTGTTCGAAACCGGACGCGATGATCTTTGACGAGTGTGTAGCAGGGCAGGATGACGCGGCCAAGCCAGTGTTGTTTATGGTCTCACGGCGCTGCGCTAAAGAGGGAAAGTTGCTGATTTTCAACCCTACTGAAGGGAGTCATCCAGCGGAGACTTACCGGCAGGTGAACGTGAACCTAATGGTACTGCCGCTATTTATCTGAAATAATGCCAACATGTTCCTATTTACATGTGATTTGTATAGTCACAGCTTGTACAAATAAGGTCACATGAGACACAGCCATCTTCTAACCGTATACATACTATATTCTCAGAAGGCGAAGCTGTGACTATACAAATCACAACATGTAAAACAGGAAAATGTTGGCATTATTTTGTCACTTATTGGGGAGCAGTAGGCTAAATGGAGCCAGTTACCTCTAGGATCTGTGCTAAGCTAGGCTAGCGGTGGGTGCGTCAGACAGAGTTATGACACGCACAGAAATGAGAAGGGTATGTATGGACTTATCTAGGGCTGGGTAATAGAGAAAATCAAATCACGATATTTTTGACCAAATACCTCAATATCGCAACGATATTGTAGTGTTGACTATTGGTGCTTTCACAAAATATTTACACAATGAGATTTTTGATAAATAATCATCAGTAATGTGGATATAATGACTAAGGGGGTGAAGGCAAATAATAGAACAGTTACAGTCTGGTAAGTTCAGAAAATGACATCACTTTACTGTAATGCAGCCTTTAAAACCAGGAAAAGACAACACTAATGCCATATTACAATATCCAAAATCTAAGACGATATCTAGTCTCATATCACGATATTGATATAATAGATATATTGCCCAGCTCGAGACTTATCTAACTCTGGGGGATACGGTGAATGAGCTAAAGTCCCAATAAGTCGGCGTGTTCCTTTAAGGTACAAGCTAACGCTAGCTAGCTTGCTTGGGAGAACAACATTTTAGGGGACCAAAATGTTCCATTTAACTTTGCTGAAGTGAAAACACAGTGTGAGGGTCAACGTTTAAGATGAAAACACAGACAACGCTCAAAAACAAGTTGGTCTATTTTAATGTCCACAGTGTTAGCATGGTTAGCATTGCCAAGCCTGCTTTTTGGAGCCAGTGGAGTTGCCCCCTATTGGAGGTTAGACAGAAAGCAGGATAAGGCGCTTCCATATTGGCTTCACTTTTTAGACCCAGAAGCTTGGTCTTTCATTTTTACAGTCTATGGTCTGTACCTTTGAACTGAACGTCCTGTCAAGCTCCTCTCTGTACTGCTGCAGCTGAGACTCATGGTCGTGGCGGAGTTGCTGAATCGTCTCCGAAAGTTTACTCTCAAACTCTCTCCGCTGTACCGAGTCCACCTCCACCAGACGGCTGTCCTGTCGGCTTCGGATCTCCAAGACCTCCTTCAAAAAAAAAAAAAAAAAAAAATAAAAAAATACATTGATAAAAAAACTGCGATCAGCCTGGGGCAGATGAACGCACTACTCCGAAGAATACAGGATTGGGTGGCATTTAAAAATTGTGTTGAGGTCAAGGTTAGAAATGTAGTTAAGATTGCCAGCTTAGAATAGAAGTCTGCCATTTGCACAGGTACATTAGAATTTGTGTGCATTGCTCTTAGAGTCAGCTTTACAAAACATCTGAGAAATACAATAACAGTGAAAATATAAAGCTATAGAAATATAGAAAATAAATAGAATACATAAAAGTAGAATACAAGAAAACAGCTTTAAGATAGTCGTAATTGTAAAAGGGCATCAAAAACACACACTGTATTAATAAAATAGTACTTGTGAAATATAGATATTATTGCACCTGCTGATTATTTTTATTTTTTTTAAATTACTTGCTTAGGGCCATGCGTGCATTTTACCTGCTCACTGATGTTCCTCTGGAGTTCCAGCTGCTCTTTGAGCGTTTGCACCTGGTTCTCCATGTCCACCTTCCTCAGGATCTCACAGTTCAGCTGGTTCTTCGTATCGCCCAGTACACCCTCTGCCTGAGGAGGGGGGACACACCCACGAACAAGAAGATAAGGTGAGTCAACTGATAATCGATTTGTCCTCCTTTGTCCCAAACCATAAGGAAAAACTGAATCCTCAGTCATTTGTTTACTACCAAAAAAAAAAAAAAAAAAAAAAAGTAATGCCGTGGTCAGCATTACTTTGATAATACATTTACAAAATAAGACAGTGAAATCCTAACAAATTTCACTTTTGACTAGAGTTGTTCCGATACCAGTATTGGAAATTCCTCCGATACTGCCAAAGACCAAACCAAAGTTTCAGAGAAATAAAAAAAATCTGACTGACCCAACATCAGCCATCCTACAGCCACAAAACAAGCCTCCTAACACTTCCGAAGCTTACTAATCAACACGCATCTTATTTGTCCAAGCCACCACAAATTGCCCTTATTACATTTCTGTTTGTGTACGGGTCACACAAATGAGGTAACCGTTAATTAGGGAGCTCAGTGTTGTGTTGAAGTATGTTTTAGGCCAATATTAGGCATTTTCCAAACTATTGGTTTTTGTAACGGCCAATACATTTTTTTTTTTTTTTTTTTTTTAAATGTTCAATATTCATTTATCAGAATCATTTATGACAAATGATTCTGATAAATTAATATTTAAAAAAAATAAAATAAAACTGAGGCAACCCCCTTCAACCATGTTCTGAGTGTTGGTGTTGCATAGTTTGTCCACGGGGGATCTAAAAACATCCGTTGGCAACACAGATGTTTGTTTTTGTTCAAAAAGGACTTTGTTCCACATCTTAAATTTGTATTTTTATACATTTTATTTATCAGAACTTTAATATATTTTGATGTTCCTCTGTTCTGTTGTGACAATATAAGTTTATTTTTAAACTGCATTATTTTACTGAGGACTCATGAATAACTAATGTTAGGGAAATCTGTTTGGGTTTTGTTACGCGTTTTTTTTTTTTTTTTTTTTTTTTAATATATACAAATCTGCCGATATATCGGATTTTTCAATCACCAAATATTTGTATCGATATCGGCCTTAATCCTTTATCGGTCAGGCTCTACTAGGTTTCCCTGTTGATGCTTTTTTTCCTCCTTACCAACCTTTAATTCCTTTAATTATTTTTTATTTAAAATTTGCCAATTTTGTCAATGATTCGGTTATCACAGAAACTCAGGCTCTACATTAATGCTGCCATCAGTCTGGGACTGGCCCCATCCTGGCCCTCACCGAAAATAAAGACACCTGACACTTGGCCAAACAACTTTTCTGGGGGGAAACACTACAAACTGCGATATGCATATTGCACTAGTCCAGATTGCCATTCCGATTAATCATCCAGTCCTAGTGTCAATCTAGCTTGAGTCCATACATATTCCAGATGCTCCTGCAGGTCGGCCACTTCTTCAGTGAGTCTCCGGTTCTCAGACAGCAGCTTGGTGTACTCGGCATCCTTGGAGCTCAGCATCGCCTCCACTTTCCTCCACTGGGCCAGCGCGTTCGCCAACTCGCTCTCCTTCTTCTGGTTCCTGAAGGGGGACAACATCAGAACAATTAGGAGCAGCACAGAAAAAAAACTGAGCTAGTTCTCTCATATCACACCAAACTCCAATCAGATGGGTGTAGGTCTGACGCGGCCTCCGTCAGCCATACATACATCTATCCATCCACCTTCTAGGGCACTTCTCTGCAGCAGTGGGAGAAGTATTCAGATCCTTTACTTAGGTAAAAGTGCTAATACCACACTTTAAAAACACTTTCAAGTAAAAGTCCTGCATTGAAAATGTTACTTCAGTAAATGTATGCATGTATCATCAGGAAAAGGTAATTCAAGTATTAAAAGTGCTAAATGCAGAAAAATCCTCCCATTTTAGAAACTGAAAAGGATCCAAACAGTTGTGTGTTTAATGGTCTAATCACTAATCATTTCAATTGGACTAGGCCGTTACATTGTTGATTAGTTTAAATTATAATAAAGCATAATTTATAACCTACATGTGTTTTGAGTGCAACAATCTTAATTTGTAAAGTAACTAAAGCTGTGAGATGAATGTAGTGTAGTAAAAAGTAGGCTACAATATTTCTCTCTGAAATGTAGCCAGCGGAGTAGGATACGCCACTGCGGGCAGTGGGATCTGTGAAAGAAGGATTATTACTGAGAAACGTGCCGCTTGGTGTATTGAATTCATTCCGAATTATACAGCCGCACTGAAATTTAGAAATGCCAACATGTGTTCTGCAGGTAATGTTACGTGCGTCTTACGCCAAGCAAGATTGCATTAAATTAGCTCATTTTTAAACGGAGTCTTGCGTAGCAGCTTCTCTGGCACCTGCTTGCTCGTATATAGCTACTTACCCTATCCGCTACCAACGTTACCTGGCTTGAAGTTTCCTGTTCTCCTCGCAGAGATTTCCACAGTCGATCTGCAAGCGGGCCCTCTCTCCGGCCAGGCCGTCCAGGGACTTCCTGACATCGGCCAACTCCTCCTCGTACAGCCGCCGGACGTTGCCCATCTCCCGGCTTTTCGAGTCATCCTTCTCTTCCAGCTGGAACAATATGGAAGACCGTTCACTCTCCAACTCTTGGACTCGCTGGATGTAGTTGGCGAGGCGGTCGTTGAGGTGCCGGAGGTTATCTTTCTCCTGGAGGCGGGACAGGCGGGTTGGGCTGGTGCTGGATGTGGCCAGGCCGGTGCCGGCTACGCTGCGGCCGGCGGAGCGGCTCACGGAGCGGCTGGAGCGGCCGCTGGAGGCGGCGGCAGCGGGGGTCGAGGTGGCAGAGGCCATGTTGGTGGTGGTGGTGGTGGTGGTGGTGGGCTAGACACTTCTGTAGCCAGGGTCCACAACTAGTCCAGATAGTTATAATGCCGTCAGACTAGGACATAGACACAGACTACAAAACTAGGGGCCACAGTAAAGTAACGTGACGTTAACGTTAAAACAAGCAACGGATGCGGTGGTCTTTAGAAAGGATAAAAATCGCACTGAACCACTCCGCAAAGTTCATCGATCAACGCAGCACATGGGAATCCTGGCTGTGGTCCTCCGTACTTGTCAAGCGGCCCGTTTTCCTGCATTAAAGGTGTCCACAGCTGAAATTAATCACATTTGACGAGTAGACTCATTGTCAAGAGCTCCGCTAGCGACAAGTGAGCCTAAGTGACGTAATACAGTTCCGGGTAAGGTTTTCAAAATAATACGTAATTTCAAGAACTGCGCCAATACGGCAACACTATAAGAGACATTCAAAATAAGAAGGCAATTAAGACTGGAAGTGTGTTTGAAAAATGTCTCATGTACCGGTGATACATTTGACTTAATATGTACTGCACTTTTCTTTTCTACTTTTTTTTGTATATGCACCTCTGGTATTGCTATTGTATATGTACATACTGGCGATGTACCTATGTTCTTTACTAAATAAAAAAATAATAATAATAATACGTCATTGACAAACGTGTTAGCGTGTAGTACAAACTACCAACGTAAAACATATAATTGTAAGTCAAATTCTCATTTAGTTTGCAAAAAAAATGGATGAGGATGGTTCTAAATCTTGGAACATGTAACATGATATCCGGTGTTGTAAGTGAACCATTGAATGTGTGTGGGAAAACTACATAAAATGAAAACAGTGCCGTTCATAGTAAATGTTTTTGTTTTGTTTTTTCCCTGAAGGACTTTACTTCGAAGGCAAAACTGTACAGCTTCCGTTATGTTGTCGTGTAACTCGGCCTAACTTGATTTAGGCATAAGTGAGATTCCTGCAGGACATCAGCTGATAGAGATGACTAGCCAAAAGCCAGAAGCGGATGCTACTTGTTATCACAAGACTGCATTTGGATTTCCAGCTTTTTAAATGCAATATTTGTTTTACCCCATATATTAAATATTAACACATTCAACATTGCAGCAATAAAGTGCCTGTAAATCTGAAAGTATTCAATAAAAAAAAGGTTTGTCCCCATCTGGCACTTACCACATATTTTAACAGATTTCATATTTGAAATAAGTGAAGTGAAATGTGTGAAGTCATAATTCACTGATTCTTGGGAATTTGGATAAAACAGGTTTTAATTTTGAAAATAAAAAATTAGTTAAATTACAAAATCTGAAGGTATATCATTATAGACCAAGGTCTTGGCTGTTCAGCAATGTGCAACCTCCTCATTTTATATTTTTTTTCTCCATAAAATAGACGTTTTTCAAGTTATTACTTTGTTTTTGTCAACAACGTCAGACACAAGAAAAAGCTAATTATTATTTTCAATTTCAATTCAAATTTATTTCAAGTGCAATATCACCATAAGACATGGTCTCAGAACACTGTACAACAGGGAATTCAGTAAAAAGTTAGGATTAAAATACAAAATACATCCAAAATCATTGCAGATATATACATACATACATAAAAACAAATTAAAAAGTGGTACAAGGGTAAAAACAGAAAATAGAGGAAGTCATAGTAATGGTCCATAATGTTTTAAAAAGAGAAATGTTTTGAGTTTTGATTTAAAAGTGGTAATAGAGCTGGCTTCTCTGACATATAACGGAAGGTTATTCCAGAGATGTGGTGCTCGATAAAAAAAGGCACGGTGGTCTGCCGATATCTTTTTGACCCTAGGAATTTCTAAAAGATTGGTACCCAGGGAGCGGAGTGGTCGTGCGGGGGTATAGGGTTTAATCAGTTCGGCTAGGTAAAAGGGTGCAAAGCCATTCAGGGATTTGTAGGTTAAAAGAAGGATTTTAAAATCAGCTCTTGCCTGTATGGGTAGCCAGTGGAGTGAAGTTAAGACAGGAGTTATATGGTCATATCTCCTGGTCCTTGTCAATACCCTGGCTGCTGCATTTTGGATGAGCTGCAGGCTTCTAAGTGAACATGCAGGGAGGCCGGAAAACAGGGCATTGCAGTAGTCTAGCCTAGAAGACACAAAGGCATGAATCAGAGTTTCTGCATCACGCTTTGTTAAAATCAATCTAATCTTTGCAATATTGCTCAGATGGTAGAAAGCAGTTTTTGTAACATACTTAATGTGATCTCGGAAGTTTAGCTGAGAGTCGAAAATAAAACCAAGATTTTTAACAGTTTTGCTCTCAGTGATGTCGCAACCATGCGCACTATAAATTCTTGCACTTGGAAGGCCTTACTACCAGGAGCTCTGTTTTATCAGCATTCAACAGTAAAACGTTTCTGCACATCCATCTCTTAATTTCGGATAGGCCAGTGATTTTCAACTGTCGTGCCATGAGAGATCGTCCTGTGTGCCGTGAGAAATTATCCAATTTTACTTAATTGGGCAAACAAATTTATTTTATTGAGTTACTGCCAATAATTTGCCATTTTTGCGCATCTGTGCCTGCAATATGATGCCTGGCAGAGAAATTAAATACTATTCTGTGTCAGTAGGTGGCAGTATAGTGCAATAATGACCCTGTTGATTTAAGACAAAAGAATTACTGCCACTTTCGCCAATGACTTTCGCACGCATCCCGCAGTGCCAGGATGTAAGCAGTAGGGCCCAGATCATTGATGTAAGCCTGCTAAAGCGATGGATACATTTTTAAAAAGGAAAAATGCAGATTCTAATCTTATTAGGCTACAATGTGTCCTTTTGTAACATTTTTGGTTGGTGGTGTGCCGCGGGATTTTTTTAATGTAAAAAATGTGCCGTGGCTCAAAAAAGGTTGAAAAACACTGGGATAGGCAATCCTCTAGTTTGTTCAATTGGTTCAATTGGGTGTGGTCATTTGCATGAATAGGGACATAGAGTTGAGTATCGTCCGCATAGCAGTGAAACTTTATGTTGAATGCATTCATAATATTGCCACGGGGAAGTAGATATATACAGAATAAAATAGGGCCAAGTACTGACCACTGTGGCCGAAACGTACATTGGCAGGCAGTATTGTGTGGTCTATTGTGTCAAATGCGGCGCTTAGATCAAGGAGCAGTAACAGAGAAATTTGCCCAGAGTCTACTGTTAACAGTAGGTTGTTTGTCACTCTGGTCAGAGCTGTTTCGGTGGAATGACCGACTGAAAATTCTCAAATAGACTATTCTGGGATAGATGGACTGTGAGTTGGTCAGTGACAGCTCTTTTGAGTATTTTTGACATGAATGGTAGATTTGATATTGGTCTGTAGTTCCGCAAGATTTGGGAATCCATGTTTGGCTTTTTTAGTAGTGGTTTAATAATTGCTTTTTTAAAGGCAGATGGAACTAAACCCGCTGATCTGACCTATTTACAATGAGAAGACAGAAACTGAGAAAAACAGGTAGTAATTCCTTAAATAAACTGGTTGGAATTGGGTCTAGTGAACATGTGGTGGATTTATTGATTTGGTCTAATATGTATTTAGTGTTTTTATCTGGCATTCTTAGTACACATATATGCTGTTAAATGTTGAATATTCACTTTTGTTAATTTTTTTATACTGTTTCACATGTACTCCTTTAAAAGATCTAACATCATACGTTTACTTTAAGCCTAAATAGAAAAAAGTAATTTTTTTTTTTATTTAACAAACATATTTTTGTATTAAAAGAGACTATTACTTTAATAACTCAACAGCACTGAAGAAACATATTGTAAGCATATTCATCTAAAACAAATAAAACTCCCTCTGACGGTGGTGACACTAATCTGGTGACAGTGGCCTCATAACAACATACAATTCCAAAATGTATACCACACAAGTCAATGGCTTCTTGCTTAACAACTTTATTTAACTATTGGCTCCAAAAAATAACAATCCTGAGCATGCATATCACGTGAAAGAGTAGGTTTTTGTCACCACCGTCAGACTTACAGCCAAACCTCCAAATGGTCCTCAACAGAGGCTAGAATATAATTGTTGATCCCAATAAATACAAGCTATAGGATATCCATGAAAATCTGACGGTGGTGACAAAAAACCTACTCTTTCACATGATATGCATGAGTTGTTCACATTAGCCATCTTGTTTCCCCTCTGTTTCTAGCTATTTCAGACCTCTTCTTAAAAAGTATACACTACCGGTCAAAAGTTTGGGGTCACTTAGAAATGTCCATTCCACTCCATTCCAGACAGAATACCAGCTGAGATCAGTTGCATTGGTTTTTTAATGAGGGCAGCAGTTTTCAGATTACATTATGTGCTTACATAATTGCAAAAGGGTTCTCGACTGTTTTAGACAGAAGTGGTGGCTGAAGAAACACTTGAAATTCCATGCTTTTTGGTCTAAACGTCATACCCAAATTAAAAGTGGTATAGCTCCCATATACTTTGACACTCGGGGGTGTGCCTGATATCATTGGAAAGGTAACACTCTCAAGTGTCAGGGTGATTCTAGGCCAGGGATCTTCAACAGGCCATCCACAGATATGTGCCACACATGTTTAACATTAACAAATGATTTGTAAAAATCACACCAACAATTATTAATCTGAATATCTTAATATTATATGCAAAAACAAAATGGTATGTATAAAGTATTTAGGTTGTCCTACACATTATTGTAGTTAATATGCAACTATTTTGTTGCAGAGGCTAGAAGAGTTTTATTTTCCTCCAAGTCATACATCTGTAAAACAGTTAGAATACACTGCTGTAAACACATCTGATAGACAACACAGAGAATTAAGCCACATGTCTCAGCTTACTACAGAAAAAAAAAAAATCCAGAAGCCAAAACACTCAAAAATGGATTTTTCTCCTCTACAGAAAGGTCAGTTTTTTTAATTTCCATTTGAAAAATGCAAAGAAAAAAAGCCAACAAAAACAAAATACAACACTTCTCAAATACACCCACATCAATCAATGATATCAGGCACGCCCCAGAGTGTCAAAATATATTAAAGCTGTACCACTTTTAATTTGGGTATGACGTTTAGACTGTCACGATTTGTCTAGTGTAGGAACCCAAAAGCAGACCAGGACAAGGTAAGTAGGAATAACAAGGTGAGTATGTATTTGGAGTTAGAGTATGGAGGTGGGTAAGTCCAGTTGGTAGGCAGTGGGTGAAGCAGGAAGGCTGGAGGGTTTGTGCATATCCAAAAAGGCAACTGATGTTGTCGGCCAGGTAGGTGCGAGTGTCAATCCAGGTGGTGACTGCAGACAGAGAAACAGGAGGCAGATTAGAGACAGGCAAAAGACAAGGCAGCAAAAAGACTTTCAAAACTAGAGGCTTGATACGAGAGCTAAACGTACTGGTTACGCTAACGATCCGGCAGGGAGTGGATGTCTGGTCACGGCTTATATGGTGCAGAGGTGATTATCAGGACCAGGTGTGCAGATTGCAGCAGGTGTACGTAGTTGGAGAATCAGCCGGGATGTGTTCAGGAAACTCAGGAAAAACGGACTTCAGGTTAGAGCAAAAACAGAACACTGGCAAAACATGACGTGACAAAAATCCGCTCTCAAGTCGGACAGTTTCCAGCCGTTTCCAGCAGCCGTCAGGCTGAACAGGAAGTGACAGAAACACTGTGGTCCTCCGATTTAATCAAATGTTATTAGACCCATATATCAGCTTGTACACAGTCTCCAGTTGTTTTTATTATGACAGAGTAGCTCTCAAAATTCTCTACATGCGATCTATTGCTGATTTTAATTAACAACACACTGTAGATGATCCATAATCTGAACAGATTTAGGGCCCTATCTTGCACAGCGCAATTGCCTTTATACACCAACGCATGCATCATTCCTATTTGCACCCAGCGCACAGCGGACTTTTCCCTCCACAGACGCATCGGTAAATTAGGAAATGTATTTGCGCTCCCGGGGGCAGGTCAGTGAAAAGAGGAGGCGTGTTCCGGGGCAAACGTTTCCTGGTGCTATTTTGCAGTTTCAGAAAACAATTCTGCCACAGACCAGGAAAAACCATTGACAAAAATACAATGGACCAATAGACCCCGTTGCTCTGGACGGAGACCAGTGAAGGCTATTAGAAGCACTTTTCCGGTGATCACTTGCTTTACTGCGCAGCCTCCAACTGAGAGAGACAACGTAAATGTGACGTGAACAACGTATCTGAAAGTTGTAAGTCGTCTGGTAGCTGTGATAAGAGAAATCTCAATCATTTCCAATCTTACAGAGACGGAGAGTGTAGGTATATGTAAGGAGATAACATAAGCACAGGCTAATTATTGCTAACTAACATGCTAGTTAACATTAGTAATTAAACCTAACCAGCTAATGTAAGTCGAAACTGCCTGCGAGCTTCTCCTGTACTATACGGTAATTCCTCTACTGTGCGACAGTAGGTCACTTGGTTATGACACAATCGTTAGCTTAGGGTTAGGGTTAGGGGTTAGGGTTAGGGTTAACGTGAGGTACAAGGTAATGGAGCCTTTTATGCATTGTCGTGTTTCTTTATAAATAAACAATGGACAAATAGAGTCTTTAAACGCTTCAGATGTAAAGTTATTCGCAGTCAAGTGACGTAAAAAAAAAAAAATGGCGGTCAGTGTAATGCTAACAAGAGGTGATCGCTTTGTAGCAACAAAATGGCGCAATCGGAGGTTTGCGTTCTGAAGCGAAGCTTACCCCCTTGGGAAAAACCTGGTCTAAAGTCAGTGGCGCTAGTCTAAAGTCAACAACAAGCACGCCTGCTCTTAAAGGGAATGTGAGATGACATTCTGATTGGTTTATCGCACGTTACGTCCAAACCACACCTAGCTACATCAGACCAACCCATTTTAGATTAGAGTCATTTATCCCGCCGGTATAATAGCAACATCGCCCGAGATCCGCCCACAAAGCTACTTGCGTTTCAGATCATTAAAATAGGGCCCTTAGTCTCTCTGACTGGTAAACGTCACTATCAGCCTCACTACATGTGTTCTGTACAGAATAAGCTTTTAAATCAGACAAATCGCAGTTAAAATCCCGCCGATTCAAAATCAATAAAAAGTTTATATAAAACGTCATCATGTTGAGTCGATTCTGAACCAATCAGCTGTTAGATCAGCTGAGAGGGCGGCGTTTCCCAGCATGCCCTGGGTCCGCCTGGCTCTTGCAGTCGGTGGAGAGCATGGTGGAGAGCAACTGCGGCGCCTGGCTCTAAAAACTGCGGCCGCCTTGGTCTCGTGAGATTATCGTTGCCCACATGTGCATGACGTCAGAGCAAGTCAGGATCAAGTCGGACACAAATCTAACCGGCATGCATTGGGCGCCAATCGCCGGTGATCCATTCTGCGCAGACCTGGCTCATCTCGAACGACCCTATTGTAATCTGAAAACTGCTGCCCTGATTAAAAAAGCAATGCAACTGATCTCAGCTGGTATTCTGTCTGGAATGGAGTGGAATGGAAATTTATAAGTGACCCCAAACTTTTGACCGGTAGAGTACATTAATGTCTGCAGCAGTCTGTAGCAGTGTCCAAAAATATGAGAAAATAGCAAACTTAAGGGAGCTTGAGTGATCTTGAAGCATGCAGTAGAGCCAAAGAATTTCTAATATAGGAAGAAGTTCCATTCTCTCGTTACTTCCGGCTTCTGAACTGGTTGCAGTTCCACACTCTTGTGGAACTGCCATATAGGTTCATATAGGTTCCATATAGGGGGCGCTCACAGGCCAGTGCAGAATGAATGAGACTCTATGGAGCTATACCCCTCAAAATCCACTTTTCTCAGGATATAATTTTTTGTCTAGTAATTTGAATGTTGCATTCGAAAGGGGAGGCAAAGAAAATACACACTGCTGGGTGATAGATTTTTTTAAAGTCGCTTTTTTGTTAAAAAGCCTTTTAAAATGTCAGTGACGTCATACACATATATACGGCCAGAGATGCTGCTTTACGGCAAGCTCTGAGTCGCTTCCTTTTTTCTCTCGAGGCATCGACAACACAGCTGACAGGTTAGGCTCTCCCTGTCAATACACGTGCTAGAAAAAGGTTTGCTGATGTTTTAAAGACCACACTGAAATATTCACTCTGACATTCTGGTTCTGCTTCGGATGCCGTCAAGCGGGATCTCCGATCGTAATCAGACCTTCACTGACCAATCAGCATTCATTAGCAGAATGCTAGCGTGTTATGGGCAACAACGACTCACCCTGTAAGAAATCAAAAGGACATAAGTACTCGTTCATTCAACTTTCGACCTATAATCCATGTTGAACTTGCAAAAACTACAATCAAATCTGAGGTTTCTCAACGACAATCGGGCGAAAAAGACAAATTTAGCCGTCTAGCTCCATAGAGTCCCATTCATTTTGCCCTGGACCGCGATCACCCCCAGTGGAACTCTGGTGGAACTGCAACCAAATTCGGTACAATGGGGCTGGATAGGGAGTGGAACGGCTTTCCGTAGAACGGCTTTGGTAGAGCTGAAGGTTTGAAAATGGGGTCAGGAATGTAGTTGACCTTGTAGTTGCCTGATTTTATTGCTTTTTATAAATATCTGACAGTGGTGACGAATATGTAGGACATATTTTTGAGCAATCACAAAATAATAGTAAATATTGTTAAAAACTCAGTTTGTAGTTTTTAATACATATTACAATGTAGTCTTTCATGTGGTAAAGATATTATTCAATTCAATTATTACTTTTTGTTTTTTTAATCAAGTTGAAATGATTATCTCCTATCCGAGGACAACTGATTATGTAGGCAACGGGCCAGAATATAATCATTAAATTAATAAAACATTTAAAATAAACCTATAAAAGAACCTTACATATGTGCAAAGGACCCCCTGATTATAACCTTGATTATTTTTATTCATAAAAATGTTATTGATTTCCAACAGAATTAGCACTTTTCTTAGTGGGACATGTTTTTGCCAAAGTTTCAAGAATCAGTGAATTATTAAGATGATAACTGTCATTAGTCATTTATGAGAGAACCTTTCTCTTTAAATTATGTTGGACATGTCCGGATGAAAGGGGGCGCCAGACCTCCATCACAGAATAATTCAGTTAGTACAGCGTGGCATCCATCTATTCACATATGATATATTTACTGTTTGCCTCCAAATGATTGTTAACTATTATACTAGCTGTATTATTTTGTATTTACACATACATAGACTATATGTTACTGTTCATTCTAGATTTATTGTATTATTCTGACTTTATTTTTTAATGTTGTGTAAGGAAAACAAAGTAAGGCAAAGTAAGCTTTTCATTGCATGATAAGCTGCCTTTACTGTGCGTATGACAATAATACATTTTGAATCTTGAATCTATTTGACTGGTTAACTGGATACACAGTTATACACTACTGTAGCCTAGAACTGTATACAGTCAATTAGGCTACACAATACAAGTGCAAAACCATCTTTCAATCTGTTTAGACTCTGTCATCCATCAGCCCCTGCATATATACAGTGCTGTATATATGATATCATGTGATATTTTATTCGGAATTCGGGAATTACATGACAACCAATACAAAAGTAATTTCATCCACAGCTTCCGGTCCAATGTCCACACACAACATGCTCTACTTTGCACAAAATAAATAATAGAGAAAACATATTACAGCTGCCACAACACGATAGTGTAATGTCCAACTAGAACTAAACATTTCATACATAAAAACAAAACTACAGACTCAAATCAAAACGAAAAAAAATATGTTTTGTTTTGTGTATGTTTCAATAGAGCACAGATGTGCACAGTTGTGGACATGGGGGTCCTTTGCTGACTGAAGCTTTTTGATGTTCTCATTAGTCAAAGTCAATCAAAAGCAGACCCTTCATACACTGCCAGCTTCTATTCTTCACTTTGTAATAAAAGCCTGGGGCGTGCGCGCGCACACACACACACACACACACACACACACACACACACACACACACACACACACACACACACACACACAGACAGACACACACTCCCTTTGATCCCCCCCTCGCGGTGGCAAGGAACTCTGGCTGAACTATAGGAATAATCTGTGTGTGTGTGTGTGTGTGTGTGTGTGTGTGTGTGTGTATTACTCTCAGGTGAAAGATGGACGCTGACAGAAACCAGGCTTCTGGATGTGAAACTGCTCTGATTGGGATGTTGGAAGGCGACATCATTTCACAATAACTTTTTCCTCCGAGCCTCAGCTGTTTCAGGTCCCTAAACAGACAGACCTGAGATCTTTTCTGTTTAACCAGAAACAGCCCCCAAAATCACCATCACCAAACCCACCAGACTCCATGTAAATAAACAGTACTTTTAGCGTGTATAGGGCCAGCATATTTCCACATGTAAATGGGTCAAATTAAGGGTTTATTTCAACCCAACCAGAATGGTGATTGTTGGAACAGTGGAAAGACGAACCAAGAGGGCTTTTGATAGTTTTAATTTTGTTTCTGTCGACTTTGAATGAAAGGCGCAGTAGGTAAGCCTTCTAAAACTAACTTTCTGTCATTTGCTGAAACTGACCCTATGTTCGAGTAGAACTACATGAAGCAGGTCATTTAAAAAAATGACCTCCTCTGGCACCACCTACAGCCTGTAGTGAGATTTGCAAAAATCCACCGCTCCCTGTTCAGATGCACCAATTAGGGCTAGGGGGGTGGGGGGTGTCTAACTGCGTGTCAATCACTGCTCATGCACACGCATTCATTCTCCCTTGTTGGGGGGAGGGGCTTAGGAGACCATTTTGGGCTTTAGCGGAAAGGGGGGGAGGGACTGAGAAGTTGTCGATGTTAAAAATTTTTGGCTAAGTCCTGGATCTTCGCAATCCTACCTACGGCACCTTGAAGTGTGATTTACGATGATACAATTTAAATGGAGTCTGGTGGGTTTGGCGATAGCAATGTTTCATGTTAAACAAAAAGGATCTTACTCTTTAACGAAAAGGTCTATCTCTGTAGGGATCCTTTCCATGATGTGGTCAGACACAGACAATAATAATCTAAGCCTGTCAGTGGCAAAACAAGCACTTTTAATCGACGGAAACTGAAGGTTCATTGCAGCATGTTTCGCCGCTGCTTAATAGTGGACCAAAAAATATTGTTCCCATCAGTAACTTAGACACAAAAACAGCGGAAAATAGGGTTGAAAGGTTGAAAATACCGACGTTTACTGCAAATATGTAACATAGAAATAGTCTAAATATAACATAACAAAAGAAAACGCCATGACGTATGAATGCCACTACGATGTCATTTGAGTTAGGGCATCAATTCAATTCAATTTTATTTATAGTATAAAATCATTACAAGAGTTATCTTGGGAGACTTTACAGATAGAGTTGGTCTAGACCACATTCTATGATTAACAGAGACCCAATAATTTCCCCCAAGAGCAAGCATTTAGTGCAACAGTGGCGAGGAAAAACTTCCTTTTAGGCAGAAACCTTGGACAGACCCAGACTTTTAGTGGACATCAGTGACAAGGTATGAGCTCTGAACATTATAATACTAGCGTTAGACAGGGCAGCAAGACACGCAGCTGTGACAGTACAGACACCGGCCACTGATGGAGAGGACTGCTCCCTGCTCCTCCACACCACATGATGGGACAGGGGTTGGTCATTGTGAGGCTGCCTACGCAGAACTGCGTCAAGCTGCTACAGACAGACAGGATACTGCCGGAAATAAGATGATTCTCCCTTCAGAATAAGAGCATGTTTTAAATCACCCCGGGAAGTTGAGATGTACACAAAATGTAAAACGTAATTACAGCTGCATACTAGGACTGCACGATATGAGGAAAATATCTAATTGCGATCATTTTGACTGATATTGCGATTGCAATATGATTCATGATATTGAAGGGAATGATCATGTTTGTGTCATTATTCTCATTTACATTGACTAATATTAAATCTTAAAACATTAAAATTATTATAGTGTGATTTTTGCGAGGATCTGTACCAAACCAAGGTGTTTTCTGTAGTCTGTAGGATACGATTTGTAGGCTGGGATGTCTCTGCAGCACCACACTACTTTATTTTAGAATGGTTTGACACATATATTGCCTTTAACAAATATTGCGCCACGCGATTTGGATACTGCAGTAGTCCATATTGCAATTTCGATAAAATTGCGATTAATTGTGCAGCCCTACTGCATACTCAGTAAAGTCAGTAGATCCACTGGAAACATTTCCAAAATTCCAAAAATTGATGTGCCAGAGTAATCCTTTACGGACACATGTCCACTTATACACGGACACATGTCCACCTATGTTGCACATAGGCGTACTTCGCAAAACGTGAAGGCAGCGCCTTCCTTTCTGCGGGATATAAACCAGAAGATCCCGTAGATGTCAATGCAATTTGATGTGTGTTTGGATGATCATTTTGAAAACTTTGCACATAATTATTTCTTGTTAAACAAATGTTTGTTTTAAAGCTATAGTGCGTAGTTTCTGTCGGCCCCATGAGGAATTAATGAGGAAGTAATGACAACAACACTGTCGTAGCATCCACATGGCACAAGCCTTCCGTGATCACTCACCACCCCCCCACCCATTCTCCACGCAGTTGCTCGTAGCCAAGGAGGACACGGAGGATTAAAAAAACATGAGGGACTCTTCAGAAGAGGTAATTATCTTCACTCGAGCTTCTGTGCACGCAAGTCACCGGACAACACAATCTTCTGAACATAGCCTCATTTGGCAGTTAGCCATGCTGCGTAAAGATTGTTGATATTTGAACTCAACTGCCCAACAAATACAACACAATCAAGTTCAATCCCACATTTAACCCTCTGCAGACGCAGAATTCCGCAGATTTTCCGCAGCTGTACCGCACATTTTGCGCACATTTTGCACACATTTTGCGCACATTTTAAACAAATTAAAAACATTTTAAATAAAACTCAGAATGTTAACACATCTCTCCACCCTAAGCAGAAAAACAGCCAGCTAAAATCGTAGATTTCTTCTTGATCACTGCTGAAGATTCCGTTGGTGTCTGCATATTGAAATGAATAAATACATGAATAAATGAAACGAGTAATAACGTCAACTAAAGCAGACATTTAAAAAAAATGTTTTTATAGTTTGTCTGTATGTGTTTTACTTTGAAAGTGTTGAGCGGAAGCTGTAGCCTATGTCTGTGGAGAGCTTGACTCTGGCCCCAAGTTGTGTGCGTGTGTGTGTGTGAGGCAGGCAGGCAGGCAGGCAGACGGGCTGTGCGCCACCCAGAGCCTGATGAGACACTTCACCGGAGACAAAGTACCGGCGCGCTGTAACAGCTCAGCGGGCTCTCTCTGTCACTTTTTGGACGTTTCTGTGTTGGACACTGTGTGGAAACTGGGGGGCTTGGGGCTCGGTGGATAAACGCACTGTTTTGGGAGAATAACTGATGTTGCATCTCCATACTGTATGAGCGCATAAGGAGCGCAGGAACCCCCCTATCATCCCTTCCTCTCAGAAGGTAAGGTGTTTATTTCTCCCCGAACACACCCACATCAGGCGGGAAGCGCCGCCGTTAACCTGCGGCTCCTGCCTTCCATTAAGACCGGTTATTACTGCCAATATTCACCCCGTCAGGTCTCGGTGCTGCTTATTCGCATGACTCCATGAACAGAAGCATTGTGTGGAAGCGTCGCTGTGCGTTCAGAAACTTAGAAAGTCGCAGTGGTCTCCGCACACGCTTCATATATGGTCCTACCCGCACAAAGCTACATGTGAGCGGGCAGATCAAGATTCAAAATGCTTTATTCCCACAACGGGGAAATGCACACTGTTGCTGCAGCAAGGGATAGGGGAGAAAGTACAAGACACTCTAAAGATAAACAAACAATAAATAAATATAAGTAAAGATAATAAAAAGTAAAATGTATTTACAGTATTGAAGTATTGCAGTGTCCCTGCTGTCGCTGTGGCTGTACAGTGTTCTATGATGCAGGTGGATTTCCCTTCCAGTGACTACACTAGCTAACTCCCTAGACCAGTGGTTCTCAACCTCGGTCCGAGGTACCCCCACAGCCCTGATAGATGAACTCAGGTACCCCTTCGTCAATTCCCAATATGTTCCAAATGTATAACAATATTTTTTAAATAAAAAGTGGATAGGCACATTGTTATTTTTTTTGTTACTGAACTGTCAATATTTAGGTTGTTTGGTCGGTATGCTACTAGGCCTACTTGAAGCTGACTGTTTCAACCGTTTATCCATTAGGCTAAGCTAAAGTACTTTTAGCTAACTATTTGTCATTAGTATTAGCAAACAATTTCAGCAGCTTAAAGCTATTTTTTTCTACCGTTTATCCATTAAATTTAGCTAACTATTTTAAGTGTTTAGTCAGTAGTTTAAGCGAGCCATTTCAGCAGCTTAAAGCTATTTTTTCTACCGTTTATCCATTACTTTTAGCTAACTATTTGAACTGTTGAGTCAGTAGTTTTAGCTAACCATTTTAGCAGCTTAAAGCTATTTTTTCTACCGTTTATTCATTACTTTTAGCTAACTATTTGAACTGTTTAGTCAATACTTTTAACAAACCATTTTAGCTGCTTCAAGCTATTTTTTCTACCATTTATCAATTACTTTTAGCTAACTATTTGAACTGTTTAGTCAATACTTTTAGCAAACCATTTTAGCCGCTTAAAGCAATTTTTTCTACCGTTTATCCATTACTTTTAGCTAACTGTTTGAACTGTCAAGTAGCCACTTTTAGTAAACCATTTCAGCCGCTTATGCAGTATTTTTGGTTGTTGTTGCTATTTACCGTTTATGTAACCCATTTGTTACTTTTAGCTAGCCTAAAGTTACCTGTTTAAAATTAATGTGTTCAGGTGTTACCGGTCATAATCAAATCATAATTTCGAGTTTTTTAAATCAGTGCTCCAAAATCTTTATAAGTAAGTACCCCCTGGCAACAGCAGAAGTAGGCTACCCCCTGGGTTACACCCTGCCTACCCCTGGTTGGGAAACACTGCCCTAAAATACTCATGTGCTATTCCTAGGGGCTTGCTGTGGGACACTGCAATGAGTTTGACCTCACCAATAGGGTTGTAACAAGCATTATTTATTCATCCCATTAATTCATCATTAGTAATGTAATCAATAAAACATCAAAAATAATGAAAAAATATCCATCACAAACTTTATTTTTATTTATTTTATTTATTAGGACAACATCAACATTTCTGTAAATGCTAATTTTCAACTGTAGTCATTTGGTCAGATGTCAAAGTCAAAGTCAAGTTTATTTCATCCATAAAAATGGAAATTACAGTGCTCATACCCGCCTAATACAATACAATAAATACAATATAGTACAATACAATACAAAATTTATAAAAATGTACATTTAAAGTGCTTGTTGCGCTGTCTTATAGTCTGAGGTATAAAAGAGCACCGCTAAGTTTGTGTCACGGGAGGCTTTAGCCTACCACTACGTTCCATAACTCTGCCAGTCAAATTACCATGAAGAGCGTGACCCGGGTCCCTCGTTATTTTCTGTGTCATTTTTGCCAGACGGTCATCATATACTTGATCCACTGTATTTAACTCTCCTACCATTTTTCCAGCCCTTTTAGTCACTCTATCAATCCTGGCCCTCTCGGTTATCCCAGCATTCCCACCCCAACCCGCCACACAGTAACTCCAAACACTACATCACTGACATAAAAAAACATTCTCACCACATCTGTATTCACCTTAAAGGACTGCAACTTCCTCAACTTAATTTTTTCATCAGTAAGTCAACATGATCTGACCATTTTAGCCTATCATTAAAAACAATGCCCAAATACGTGTATGTATTCACTCTTTCCATTACTGAACCTTTGATTTCCACTGCCTCAGTTGTCATCTTATTTCTCCTGTAATCAATTACTAACTCTTTAGTTTTCTTAACGTTGAGTTCTAGGAAATGGGTGTCACAAAAATCAACAAAAGCTTTTATCTCATTTTGATAGTGACTATAGTCATCATTTTCAATTAACCCAATGAGCGCTGTGTCATCAGCAAATTTAACAACTTGACAGCTTGCCTGCTGTGGACCGTAGTCTGTAGTGTAAATGGTGAAAAGAAAGGGAGATAAAACAGTTCCCTGAGGTGACCCTGTGTTTGTCATGATCTTGTCTGACTTAACTTTTGAGTTTAGCTTAACAAATTGAGACCTGTTCTCTAAGAAATTTAGAATGAAAGAAATAAATACAACTGGAACCTTCATCATTAAAAGCTTATTTACTATGATGTGTGGTTGTATCGTATTGAATGCTGAGCTAAAATCCTCCCCAACCATCCCCCTGCATCCAGGTGAGCATAGACACTGTCCAATTTACAGACAATAGCATCCTCTGCCCCTCTCCCTTTCTGATAAGCAAATTGGCAAGGGTCAAGATAATGCTCTACATGAGGCTTCAGACTATTTAACACAATTTTCTCACATACCTTCATAGCTATGGAGCTTAGAGCCACTGGTCTTAGATCATTCATGCACTCAACGGTTGTCTTTTTAGGTACTGGTATAATGCAGAATTGTTTCCATAAATCCGGTAAAACTTTATGAGAGAAACAATAATTAAAAATACTTGAAAAAATACTTGCTAACTGAAAATCACACTTTTGAGACTAAGCAACAGGAAACAGCAAGACATACATTAGGTTCAGTTTAAAATGTACGGACAGAAGACAACATGACACAATGAAAAAAATTTTCTTCCTAATGGATGTTTTGAAATAGTCCAAAAACCCACAGAGATTCCGTTTACAATCATTTGAAACAGAAAAGAAAATAATTTCTATATGCTGTAACCATGTAATGTGTGATTATTTTTTTTCTATTACTGACTGATAAGTCTTTTTGTCTTGCAATAATAATAAAAAATCTGCCAAAAAAGCTCCAAAAATTCTGGATCCTACATTTCCTATAATGCAACAAAGCATCTTTAATAAGACCCCCTGTGGGCTAAACACCAATGCCATTTAAACTCCACAAACTCCAGCCCTGTCTCCTAAATACTATGTTCCCATACAACTAAACTGCATTCTCAGTTATGTTTCAAGTATCGCTGAACAATTGATCAGAATTTTATTTTTAAATCCATCTAGAACATCTATATTTATTGTAATTGTTTAAATGATTTTATGTCATTTAAATTGTGAAAAAAAATGTTTTATGATTTTTTTTATTTTTTTTATTCTGTTTTTTACTGTAAAGAACTCTGTAACTTGTGTGAGATATATATATATATATATATATATTAAGTTATTATTAATACAAACATAATGCACAGAGGGGGGGATTAAATGTTGTGGGGGTGTGGGGGGTCAGTTGTGGCTCACAGCTCAGTTTTGCCCTGGGGCCCATAAATGGCTTAATCCCACCCTGTTAACTTGTTGTTTTAACATGGCTAACCAGACGTTATATATAATAATTTTGATCTAAGAAATCTAAAACTTAAACTTTATTGTTATTTTCATGTTGTTGTTGTTCATTCCACACAATGTACACAAGCTAATTGGTAGTTAGCTGCCAGTCCACACTCAATATGGGGAGTTGAACCAGCAACCCTCCGGTTCCCAAGCTAAGTCCCCACAGACTGAGCTACTGCTGCCACCATCTAGTGTGTTGTGTGTGTGTGTGTGTGTGTGTGTGTGTGTGTTACTTTAGTATTATTTATATATATATTTATTTATTATTCACAGTTAAAAACTAATATTTCAACTTGCCGTGTCTTCCTGTACACAGGTTGGGGCTCACCCAGCTATAGAGAGACCCAGACCTGGGAGAAAATCCACATGAAGATGGAGTCATTTATCCTCTGGAGGGCTGTCCTTATCTTCCTCATGCTTCCCTCTTTCCAGGTACTGAAAATGGATGGATGGATGGATGGATGGAGTATGAGTGCATAGATGAAACCAGGCACTGGATTTTGTTCCCCTCTATGTACTGACTGTAAGACACACCTTCCTGATGTATTTCAAACAGAAACTCTATTAAAGGTACTGTAAGCTGTACTGTAAGGATTAGTGCGCTGAAGCACAGAAGGGAGGGGAATGGATGAGGAGGAGGGAGGAGCGAGCTAGCCTTCGTTTTGTTTAAAAATACTTTGAACGTCAACAAGAAGTAACGTCACCCAACATCGCTTAGAGCACCTTTAAAGTTTTGTTAGGGGAGTCACGATACACACAAAATTACTTTTTGATTTCGACTATCGAAATCAGAAGCCGGATCGACGATTCCCCCAGTATATATTTCTCTCTCCACCCGCCTCCCCCAACACTACCGCTATGATAGTGTAGCTTTCCGGTTAGTATCATGCAGCTAAAGACACAGGCAGTGTGTCTCAATTTGGATACTTTGACCACACTTATATGTAGTACACTCTGTACACTATTTACCCGCTTGTTGTAGTGCATACATTTCGTTCAGGTAGTGTCTCAAATTGCGCACGGCCGTTATGCACTGACTGGAAAATACTCTTCTTCTTCTACTGTTTAATGGTAAAATGCAGCGAGGTGGAGCATTACCTGTGGTCACACGACATAATATAAACTGGCTTGTTTTCTCAATAACTGGCGGCACTGTAGTGGTACTTTTTGGTAGTTCACTGTTAGGGTTAGCAGCTTCCTCTGCGCCGTTTTCACAAGTTTGAAAATAAGTCGGTGGTGCCGTAGATTCCGCTACGTAGCAAAGGTGGCGACGGTTGAGGGTGAGTAGTGTCCAACGATCCACAATCAACATTTTGACTGCTTTGACTGCAGCATCCGGGTCCTCGTAGTGCACTGCCTTCGGCCATACTTAGTCAGTGGGAATGCACTACTCATGTACTCAAAATAGCAAGAAATCGAAAATTTTATCGAATCGTGACCTTAAAATGAAATCTTAGATTTGAAGAATCGTGACGCCCCTATGGTTGCAATGGGGTGGAAATTTTCCGGTAAATTTCCGGAAACTTTCCATGGAAAGTTTAGCTGGGGAATTTTGGAAACATTCCAATTTGGAAACTTTCATGGGAGTTAATGGAAATTATGGGAATTTGGATGGAATATAGTCCTTGGGCTCAAATGCAGTACTGTCTTCAATCAGCTTCAATCTGCTGCTGAATGTCGGATTCTAGAAATGATCTGTGCAGTGGGTGTGGCCTCAATCAAGCCCTGCAGTAGGCTAAGTAGTAGCCCAAACAATTGACCTTAGCTTAACATATGAAGGTAGCTAGCATGCTGCCTTTGATTTACTATGGTTATGGTTGTATGCGTGCTAAGCTAACCATCAGCGCTGTCTATTGTTTCCAGCCTATTAAGAACAAGTGGGCTATACACTTAACACACATAGGTTAATAGCAATGGGTTATGTATTACACCCCAGTTGCATTAAATCAGGTTGTTTTAACCAAGATTATGCTGCAAGATGTTTTTTTTTTCAACTACATTTAAGTTCCATAACAGTATTATAACAAGCAATATTAAAAATATTCACTTTGTTCCCATTAATTCACGTTTATTCCTGTTTATTCCCGTTAATTCCTGTTTATTCCCGTCAATTCCCATGGAAAGTTTCCAACTGAAAATTCCCAGAATTTTGCTACCCTGATTTTTTTTTTTTTTTTTTATATTCAGTGTCGATTTTTGCTTTGATTCCCTGGCTCACATGGCGGATCATTACATTCATTGCTGTACAATATGAACAAGACCCAATTTGAGAAACCTTGTCACTGCACAGCCAGCCGCCGACTTCTCACTGTGGCTGATGTCAGCTCTGTTGCTTATTTTGATCCAACCCGTCCGCATCATATTGTTTACACAGGTCAAAACGGCCGCTGGGCAGTGTGCAGAGCCCGCTGCAGTCTTTGTACATGTGTATGAGCTGGGGTGAATGTCACCTCTTTATATGAAGCAATACTGAGCGCAGGATGTTCTCTGGCAAATATAGCAGCTACTTAATCCCTGACAACAGGCTGCTGTGGGCCTGCTGTTCTCCATGATCAACTCAGCAAAGAGGTCTTTATTTGGACCATGTCTGTTTATAAAGCCACTGAACCCCTTACCGCAGCAGGAATATTTCTTCCATCTATTTTCAGGGAGGTGGGACTTCAAGCCCTGCTGTGTTGATTATTGATCGCTATAGTTGCTATTGTGGTGAACTGGGAATATACATTAGAAGGATTGGACAGTGTGTTCACTGCTCATATTGTATACACAGCCACATGGAATTTGTGCTGAATGAAGTATTTTTTTAAACTTGATTCACCACCTAAAATAAATCACTGTGTAACAGTCATACATTTGGAGTGCTAAAACACGTTATATCATGCTTGCAAAAGCCCATATCGATCAATCCGATTGATACTTTTATTTTCCATTAGGCAAGGCAAGGCAGCTTTATTTGTATAGTACATTTCAGCAACAAGGCAATTCAAAGTGCTTTACATGAGACATGAAACATTAAAAACAGTTAGAAAACAATTAAAAACAATTTCAAAGCATTAAAACAATTAACAACAATTTAAGATCATTAAAAGACTAGAATGAAATTTACAGTGCAGTATAAGAATTTTAAGGAAAGAGCAGTTAAAAATAGGTTATTTAAAGAAAGGCAACATTAAAAAGATATGTCTTCAGCCTGGATTTAAAAGAACTGAGAGTTGCAGCGGACCTGCAGTTTTCTGGGAGTTTGTTCCAGATATGTGGAGCATAAAAACAGGGTTTCTCTAGCAGGGTTATTCTCGTAATATAAATCAACTTTCCATGAAAAAATTATTATTACTTTACAAACCTCATGTTGCATAACAATACTTTGCGTTGTGATGTGGCTCCAAAAAGAAAACAGTAAATGACAGTAAACAGCTAACAGTAAGACACACAGACAGACAGACAGACAGACAGGCAGACAGACAGACAGATAGACAGACAGAGAGGCAGACACACACACAGACAGGCAGGCAGACAAACAGACAGACAGACAGACAGAAGATGTTTGAGAGGTGAACACTGAATGGACTACACTGCATGAATGATCTGTATCTGAAAACGTGTGTGTGTGTGTGTGTGTGTGTGTGTGTGTGTGTGTGTGTGTAAAAGAAAACCCTTTTAATATTCAAATCAACAAATGTTAACATCAACACATTTTACAGTTTTTTCCACCTCTAGTTAATACATGTGTAATTATAACAGCTGTGAAGTATTCAGTTCCTACTCAAAACTAATACTAATTACTAACAACTACTCATATTTTCAATTAATTTTGCAATTCATAATTAATGTGAAAAAGTAAATGAGTTTTTTAATGATGAACTTTGAATATAAATAATGTGCCTGAGTTAGTAAAAAGCATCAAAAAAGAGCTTGTTTATAAAAACATATTCCCGGGTGAATGGCTTTAGATCCTAGAAACACCCCTGTTTGGCACCACCACCATTTGTTGAGATTGAATACCACTTTGAGTTGTGGCGTAGACACTGTTGGTGGTGGTCATGAATGAAGAGGATGCTGAGTTCTGAAAGGATGGCTGAGAAGAAGAGCTCAGAGCTGGGCACTGGAAATGATAAGCTGGGGGTGAAAGGTGAGGAGGGGGTGTCGTGACATGTGCACAGCTGACTGCAACAGAGGGGTGTACATTGTTAAATATTGACAGCATGGATATGATTGGCTGAAAGAGATCATGGCTCAACGGGGCTTATCCTCTAACTCCATTTTTAAATAAGTAAAGTCAATCTGTTTGGTTTCACTAAATGTTTAAACACCTCTAATCAGCTGATGAGAGGAAGCAGGAGTAGAGAGAGAGAGAGAGAGAGAGAGAGAGAAAGAGAAAGAGAAAAGAGAGAGAGAGAGAGAGAGAGAGAGAGAGAGAGAGAGAGATGGTAACATGAAAAAGTGAGTGACAGAAGATAGTAGGGCCGGGACGATTTGCTTTTGTCCCGATTCGATTCTTTCACGATGCACGGTGCTGATTGGATTTGTATTACGATTTTCATGTATTGTTTTTCTCGAAGTATTGCGATCCGATAGTATTGAGTATTGCGATTTTCTTTTCCTTTAACAAAAACAAAAGTAAAATAAAACAC
Source organism: Perca flavescens (assembly GCF_004354835.1). Classification (NCBI taxonomy): domain Eukaryota; kingdom Metazoa; phylum Chordata; class Actinopteri; order Perciformes; family Percidae; genus Perca; species Perca flavescens. The sequence continues at coordinate 6,975,342 of NC_041331.1, forward strand.
TTCTAGAGACAATATATATTATGAGACATTTCTAAAAAAATTTCTAAGAAGTCTTCTTGTCAGTTTTCTTGTCAGTCTGCCATTTATTTCATTGGTAAAGAAGAACATACCATGGACTTTCTGCATTTTCTGCTTTCGCTCTGTTTAGCTGGAAACGGATATGATGTATTCACTGTCGGCGGTACCGTATAAACAGAACATATTAAGGTGAATCATTGGTAAAAAAAATTATTCACCTTAAATATATCGATTCTAGGGAAAGGAATTGATTTTAAAAAATCGTCGCACAAAAAAATCATGATAACATGATTTGCCAAGCCTTATCACACACCTGTGGATAAATCCATATCTTAGAAAAAAAACGCATGAGTTGTGTACTGTGGTGTGTGTGTGTGTGTGTGTGTGCATTAGTCCATACATGTGTGCGATTCTTTGAGTAAGCATAGTAAGCTCTACATAATTTAAAATGGAAAAAGAAAAGATTGTGCAGCTGTGTTGTTGCTGCTCCATGAGGAGTGTGCTTGCTTTTTGCAACATTGTATTTGAGGCAACTCAGGAGTTTTCCAGCATTTTGTATGTTGTATGTATCTGTGGCAACAATAACAGTGTGGGGGCGTGCCGCTGCAAACGTGAGAGGAGATCGGGCAAGACGATCTGATGTTCAGAGCAGGCTGAGAACCCAGGCCCACAGTCCGACCCAGCCCAGTGTTCTACTTTCGGGCGTCCAGTCCTTGGAGAGTAGGATGATCTTAGGGCGAGGTGTGGAGGAGTACAACAATTGGTGTAATCCCAACTCTCTCCCGCTCCTGCTGGTCTGGCTTTGCGTGTCAGGCGGTTTCAATCCATCCATTTTGCCTTCCCCTGGAGTTCACTGTACGGACGTCATCCCAGCCGTGTGCATAGCACCACAGGCAGATGCCAACACAGCATGAACGGAGCTGCATGGGATTTAGTGCTGGCACTGGACCAGGGACCGGGACACTGCCCTCCTTGTGACTGGGGACTTTTGGCAACATTGCATGTCCCAAAAGGGTAGGACTCTGGACCATTGTGATTCTCCATTCAAGGAGATTTACAAGGCTAATTCTCTCCCACCATTCAGCAAGTTAAATCAACCGCTGCCATCTTAATCATACCAGAATATCAACAAATGGTACAGGAATCTGTGGTGAAGAGCCAGGTCAAACATTATACTGCCCAATGAGACGCTACACTGCAGGATGCAATGAGTGATGTAGAACAGGATATAGAGCTGCAAAGATGAATCAATTAATTGTCAACTATTAAATTAATCTATTTTTCGATAATCGATTAATCAGTTTGAGTCATTTTATGATAAAATCTCTTATTCCACCTCCTTAAATGTGAATATTTTCTAGTTTCCTCACTCCTCTGTGACAGTAAACTGAATATCTTTGAGTTGTGGACAAAACAAGACATTTGAGGACGTCATCTTGGGTTTTGGGAAACACTGGTCGCCTTTTTTTTCTTCCTATTTTCTGACTTTTTTTTAGACCAAACAACTATTAATTAAGAAAAATAAATTACGGATTAAGCGACAATGAAAATGGTCGTTAGCTGCAGCCCCACCGGGATATGTACCAATCCAGCTCTGAAAACATATAGAAGTATTGACAGGCTTCATAACAACACTGGCCAACGATATTATACCTAATGTTAACCTATTCCTTACCAAGAAACCATGGGTTGATGGATCCCTCCATGCTGCGTTGGTGAATGTGCTCCTGCTTGTGGCTCAGGAGTTGCTGTTGGAGAGGTGGAGATATACAAGACAGCATCCTACAGGATGAGACTCAACCTGACTCCGCCATATGGATTGCTTCGCATTTGCTCGGAATATCCATCTGGGAACTTTCCGTTGGAGAAATTTTGGGAAGGGGCGGAAATACTGGTTAGCTGATTGGATGAACCATCTGTTTATCACCTATGTTGGTGATAGACGGGCCAAATCAACCAATCAGATCCACGAAGCGTATGAAAATACAACCACAAGCCCGCCCCTGCTGCTGCAGGCAAAGCATAGCTAGTTAGCTCAGCATGCAAGCAACATGTCGGTAAAGGAGATCTGCCGTTTGTGTAACGAGAATTTAGGAATAAAAGGCACCATTTCAGGTTCCCGGACCATATTCCAAAAGAAGGATCCAAGAGAAAAAAAGCATTAGCGAGCGGCTAACAGAATTAGGGCTACCGCTGTCTGAAAATACTGGTTAGCTGATTGGATAAACCATCTGTGTATCACCACCTAACCCACCTCAAAACCAACGCTGATTGGCCCTGTCGTTTGGCTAACGGCTCCAAATTTTCTCTGCCTCAAGATGCCAGACTGATCTGCGAGTGGAAAACTGGAGCTCGCGAGATCAGGACGGTCTCACTAGGCTAGATGAGACTAGGGTTGGTATGGACGACTGGTATCTACCGGACCGAATAATAACGCAGATTTTGGTTCCACTTTAATGCCTGCCCTGCCCTCTGGTGCCCCCGAAACAGACAGGCAACAGAAGCATCGCTGCATGTGATGCACGCTAATTAGCATTACACTTGGCAGCAAGTAACATTAGCCTACTGTTAGCTAGTAGCTGGCTTAAACACGCTTAAAATGCTGACAGCTAAACTGTGTAAAGTGTGGCAGTATTTCACAGGAAATGATTCCAACGGCGAGACGTCCAACAGTCTGCAGCTAAAGACACAGAGGAGACTGGCTTCACTTTGAGACAGCATGGACACTGCCGGAGAAACAACCCTAACGGGACGTAATGGTGCGTTCAATTGCAATTTGTCAGCTCATGGTGCATTCAAAGTTATTGTGAAATACCCTACTGCCATCTAGTGGTTCTTCTTTTTGTCGTATAAGAACAATTGACTGGTCAAATAAGTTTTTGTTATAAATTGTTGTTTTTAATCTTAAATATTGGCCTATGGCTTTAGCAATAGACAAGCCATTTTTAATGTCACCAACTGTTGTTTTGTGCTCTCTTTTTTTTTTTTTTTTTTAAGCAAAGTTTGGGCCCCGTGTAGGCACCGGCACTGTTGCATTTGTATTTCACTGCACAAATTTAAGAAATATCCGCATGTGAAAAATGAATCCTTTACTTTTAAATTGTGTCAGTGAATATGAGAGGCTAACTTTACAAACTTCATTAATGGAGAACAAGAGAGAATATTCGTGTTGGATCATTTCAGCCTGATGACTGTGTCAGCACATAGGCTATATCCTTATTTATTTGACCCATTGCTGAGTATGTCTGATTATTACAATGGAGCTCCTGCATCATCTGCTTCTTTGTCTCCTTTTAATTATGAATTAAACACTTGAATCTCCAAAGTCCTATATAAAGGTGTGTGGTTTCCCCTGCTGCTGACCGGATCCTAGCACACAGCTGCACTCTTCTGATATGTGAATAATACACTTTGACTGGTGTTATGAGGTTTTCTATTAAAGGAGTATTTAGTAAAAGATAGTCCATGACAACACATGAAGTCATTGAAAATTAATGCACAGTTTAGAAGCTGTTTTTATAACTTTTGGGTTTTTTCTTTAAACTTACATTGTGTAATTTTTTGAGTTGATTCTTAGCAAAAAAAACTTTGTTCTTTCACAAATATGTGCTCATTCATGTGTAATTATTTCCACCAACTAATCAAAGTATGCTCGTAAGCGTAGAATCTGCCATTTAAAATCATTCAGAATACATACGCGTGAGTCGCTCGAATGATGGCCGCCATGTAGCGCCTCCATCTTTAAAATACATTAGCCAAAGAGGGACATACCTCCACCTTTCACCCTCTTCAGTGGCACCGTGACAAATGCCAGGGGAAGATTACTTGCCAGGGAAGCGAAAAAGAGAATTAAAATGACAACACAACAGGCAAAGCAACAAGACCAAAGTTAATATTGGAGTGGCTAGAACAGCTGCATGTGAACAATGGAGATACTAAGAGCTAATTTCGGGTTCGGTCAATGTAGGAGTTAAAATGCGCTTGGAATGGGAAGGGCTAGAAAGTAATATTCAGTTGGTTGTATACAATTCCACCGCTAGATGGGAGAAATTCTTACACAATGTTAGCCACCCACATGTTCCCAGACCCACATCAAGATGTTGGGTCTGGGAACTCTCCATTGACGGAGCTCAATCCGAGGGGCGGGATAAACAGTTGTCTTTCAAATTCCCTCTGCATGCAGTAGGATAGTGCTACAACCAGGCAGAACAACGAAGAAGGTAGTGAAGCTAGTTGACCGAGTAAAATTTAAACTTTTGCCGTATCCGGTTGGCAAAATTCCAAACACATCTTCCTTTTTTAAGAATGACTTAAGTGCCCTTCTTTGTTCTTTTCTCAAAGAAAAGCTTAACTCCAAGTCTTCCAGAAGACCACTGTTCCCAGCAGCAGCCATAAGCCCGCCCACCAACTCTATACACGATGTGATTGGCCTGACCAAAGTTTGGTTTTTCCAGCTCGCAAGTCAAGATTTCTAGGCTAACACAATGTAGCTTTAAAGTTATGTGTAGAATAGTTTATGTTTACGCCATCTTTTAAATAATTCTAACAATGGCAACTTTTGCTTGTAGAAGAATGAGACAATCCTGGTGATAACTGGTGCAGCTTATGTGGGTCACTCACAGTGCTGGGAAGGTTACTTTGGAAATGTAATAGGTTACCGATTACAAGTTACCCTATTTAAAATGTAATAGTAGTGTAACTATTTCTATTACTTTATCAAAGTAATGTATTTTATTACTTTTGAATTACTTTGCTAACTTCTATGAACGGTGATTAAATATAAACTACCGGATATGCACCAAGCAATATATGGTGCTAAACTACATCTTCAATACACATTATAAGCCCAGTGTGTCACACGGAAGGTAGGCACGTCTTCCTAACTTTATTTAATATGACTGCTTGCAGTTAGCGTAAGCTAACTCATCTTACATACCTGCAGATGTTTCCTGAGGTTGGATGTTGACATTTTCGACGTCAATAGCATTTTGACCGTTGGCAAAGATCCATTACGTTGCACATTTATGTTCGAACCCTTCTCCGATTTTTGCATTTTTGCTAAAGCCGTTGCCATAGTGGCAACTCTCAGACGGCTTGAGAGGCAATTTAACTGTCAGACAGGTGGCACTCTAAATGTGGCTGGAAATGACAAAAGAAGACATTGTGCACATAAAAAGTATGCAAAGCAGCAAAATTAATATTATTCAAAATATAGCCTAACTTCCAATGGAATCATGCACATTTTCATAGGCAACTGTAATTTAATTCCACATTTATTCCCAGTAACTGTAACAGATTACCTTTATTTTGTAATTAAATTACGTAAAACACTGTTACACATAACTAGTTACTCCTCAACACTGGTCACACATCCTCTGTCAGTATGCGAGTGCAGACATTTTCTGATACGTCAGTAAGTGAAAAGGAGCTAGAACAGAGGTGTATTCAGCTTGTGTCTTCCTCTGTGTATTTTATCAGTCACACAGGAACTATCCCCCCGTAATATCACAGTACAAGCTGGTGCTTTTCATCCTGTTTCCACCTGTTTGTCATTATTTATGACCTATGAGGTCCAGTGGCAGTCTGGGCCAGTCACAGAGCCAATAATGGGCCCACCCACATTAGCCACTGGCCCACCCAGCCAAGTTTACTCAAAATACATGTTATCACAAAAAATATTCAAATTAGGGTGATAGCAAAGTCAGGGTGGGAGGAAAAATCGATACAGACATAATTTGAAGGTCGAAAAAAGGTAATAAACTGAAATGCATCTCGAAATGTTGCAATATGTTAGGTTTGTGTCGCAAAAATATTATATTGTGTCATAATATTGTATCGTGGGGCCTCTGTGATTCCCCACCCCGATAGCAAAGGTGCATATATTTTTTTTATATATGCATATCGCCTTTAGCCAGCTAGCTAGTGCTTGGTACTGGGAAGGTAGCTATATACATCTGTGAATGTATCATCCAAGGTTCCCACAGTGTGGAAAACTTGGAAAACTCATGACATTTCAAAATATCACACTTGTTTTCCCTCAAGCTTGAAAGCCAGTGCCAGACTGATATAAGTGCTTGTAAAGAAATTTTATTTTCTTCATTAACGACAGTGTATTGACTGTGCCTGTAGTTTGACGTATATGAAGCGAATATGAACAAAACCACCCAGATTGGAAAAGGTTGCTTTTTCATTTTATATACAATAATTAACATTTGGAGTAAAGTATACCAGAGAGTTCCGTTCGTTGTGAATGGTTGTGAATGGTTGTGAATGGTCACTGAAATGTTATAATGGGTCCTTGAAAAGTCATGGAAATTGTGTTCATGAAAATGTGTGGGAACCCAGCTTTTCCATATCTTTCTTCTGGAATATATTTATAACTACTATAGGAACAGTTGGACTCATTGGACTGACTTTGGGAGGTAAACTGAGAAGTGAAGAAATGTTGTGGGTACAGTGGACAAAAGTTAGATGAATGGTTGTAGATGAGATGATGGTAGTGGTGGTGGGTGTAGGAGGGTTAGAGTGCACGCTTGGCTAGCTGCGTGGATTATCACAAGCAGATGTGGGATCAGAATCACGCCTGATTGCCTTTTATTGTCTGGGTGTTTTTCTAGATGTGCTGCAAGATTTAGAGCTTTAGAGCTTGGTTTTTCATTGACCCCGGCTGGTTTTCTCTTTCTCAAACTTTTTCTTCTCCTGGATTTGACCTCTCTCATACCCCTCTTTTTGTCACTTTGTTTTGTAACTAAAAATACATTGCTGGGGAAATGCCTCAAAAGAAGACAAAAATTGTCTATTGGCATTATCGCATGTCGTGGCAAATCCATTTCAGAATGTTAGCAGTTGGCAGGATTAGTCTTCACTCGTTTCCAACGTTTATTGCCACTTCTTTCTTTCACCTCAGCCTGTTGAGTTTTGTGGATAGTAAGGGTTCCTGTACAGCCAAGTCTTGTGTTTCCCCGAGCTTCTCTCTGACAGGAATCCACATTGAAAATCTCTAACTAGTTATTTTAACTCACCAACTTTTCTTTTACATTACGTCACGTAACGGTCAAAAAACCTTGCTCCGCAGCTACGGCTAACCCACAAACAATTCTTTACATGTATCTAGAACATGGCACCTGCATAGTTCCAAAAACAGTAAATTAGATAGGGCTGGGACAATATGGTTTTTATCCCTATTCCATTCTTTCACGATACATGGGTGCCGATTCGATTTTGCTCTGTTTTGCTGTAAACATAAGTGATTTAGTCGCCGTCAGCGGTACCATATAAACAAAAAATATTTAGGTGAATGATTGGAAAAAAATCAAGATACATAAGATTTTTTGATTTCTTTTTTCCCACCCCTAAAATTAGATCTGTCACAATAAAGTCCTAACGATATCCATTGCCCTTTGTTGTGAAACTGTACATTAACAGCACTGTAGAACTGTAATGATATAAAAACTGCATGAGCAAATACAAACACAACTCAAAGTTATATTCAGTTAACTTTGGCTCCTACATCGCACCGAACAGGAGGGGAGCAGAGCAATGAGGGCTAAGGGAGTGGGAGAGGAGAGAGTAAGTATAGCGACAAAGTGAGAGTCTATTTGTCTGTTTCCTGTTGGCCGGGCCTTCCCGGTGCCAGCCTCTTCCTGTCATCCTTCAGCCCCGCGGCAGGGACAGCTGTTCAAACACAACCCACCAACAGTACCAACTCTGCCTTTTCCCGTCTCATCCACCATGCAGGACCCCCCAGCCAGAATCCCCACCCTGATTCCCTCACCAGCTTCCTCTTCCCCCCGTATTCACAAACAACAACCGGATGATCACCCTCCTCTGAAAACAGCATTGTCCGTGATGCCAGCGAGCTATGAGGCATGGCTTAGAGGAATGCAGTTTGCTGTTGCCATTGTGTGTAGGAATGACAACCTGGTGGAGGAACTGCAGAGAGCAGCCAGGATCCAGAAAGAAAAGGCCACAGAGAGAAAGAGCATGGCACCGGAGAGAAAGAAAAGCTATTTCTGGTGGCATGTTTTTTTAATATTACGTTACATTTTTATAATTTGTTCTTTAAATTCCTTGAGAGACATCTAAATTCCCAAATTTTAACTAGGGCCAGGACGATATGCTTTTGTCCCGATTCGATTCTTTCACGATACATGGGCGCTGATTCGATTTGTATTGCGATTTTCATTTATTGAGATTGTAGAAGTCACAAAAACGTTGAATAATACACTTCTAGGGACAATAGGCAAGGCAAGGCAAGGCAGCTTTATTTGTATAGCACATTTCAGCAACAGGGCAATTCAAAGTGCTTTACATAAAACATTAAAGAGCAGTTAGAAAACAATTAAAAAACAATAATAAACAAATTAAAAACATTAAAAGACAAGAATAAAATTGATAGTGCAGTATAAGAATAAAAGTTACATTGCAGTATAAGAAATTCAAGTTAATAAAATAGATTATTTAAAGAAAAGCAACATCAAAAAGATAGGTCTTTAGCTTAGATTTAAAAGAACTGAGAGTTGCAGCGGACCTACAGGTTTCTGGGAGTTTGTTCCAGATATGTGGAGCATAAAAACTGAACGCTGCTTCCCCCTGTTTAGTTCTGACTCTGGGGACAACAAGTAGACCTGTCCCAGACGACCTGAGAGGTCTGGGTGGGTCATAGTTTAGTAGCAGATCAGAAATGTATTTTGGCCCTAAACCGTTTAGTGATTTATAAACCAGTAAAAGTATTTTGAAATCAATTATTTGAGGCACTGGAAGCCAGTGTAGAGACTTCAGTACTGGAGTGATGTGAGCCACTTTCTTGGTTTTAGTGAGGACTCGAGCAGCAGCGTTCTGAATCAGCTGCAGCTGTCTGATTGAATTTTTAGGGAGACCTGTAAAGACACCGTTACAGTAGTCAAGTCTACTGAAGATAAAAGCATGGACAAGTTTTTCCAGATCCTGCTGAGACATAAGCCCTTTAACCCTTGATATATTTTAAGGAGATAATAGGCTGATTTTTTAATTATGTTAATGTGGCTTTTAAAATTTAGGTCTGAGTCCATGACTACACCAAGATTTCTTTCTTTGTCTGTTGTTTTTAACATTGTCGTTTGAAGCTGAGCGCTGACTTTCAATCATTCCTCTTTTGCTCCAAAAACGACCACCTCCGTTTTTTCTTCATTTAATTTAAGAAAGTTCTGGCACATCCAATCATTAATCTGTTCAATGCACATAATTAATTGTTGTATTGGGCTATAGTTCCCTGGCGATAAGGTTATGTAAATTTGTGTGTCATCCGCATAACTATGGTAACTTATTTTGTGGTTTTCCATAATCTGAGCCAGTGGAAGCATGTAGATGTTGAACAGAAGAGGCCCCAGAACTGAGCCTTGGGGAACTCCGCACGTCATATTTGTATGCTCAGATGTATAATTACCTATAGACACAAAGTAGTCCCTATTCTTTAAATAGGATTCAAACCACTTTAGTACTGAGCCAGAAAGACCAACCCAGTTTTCCAATCGGTCAAGCAATATGTCATGGTCTACCGTATCAAATGCAGCACTGAGATCAAGTAATACTAAGACTGAAATTTTGCCACTATCTGTGTTTAAGTGGATGTCATTAAAGACTTTAACAAGAGCCGTCTCAGTGCTGTGGTGTGGTCGAAAACCTGACTGGAAGGCATCAAAACTGTTGTTTAGCGATAAGAAAAGGTTGAGTTGTTGAAAAACCACTTTTTCTATGATTTTTTCAGATGTTGTATAATGTTCTCCAGGTTTTTAAGGTTGATCGTATGAAATTGTGTCATGTTGGAATTTGTTTTGCATGCACATTGTGACAACACATATCCTGTACTTGATATGGAAGCACTGACTGTTTGTCTAATTTTCTGAATTTTGTCTGTGAAGAAGGAGGCAAAGTCATTGCAAGCCTTGGTAGACAACAGTTCAGATGCTATTGGTACTGGAGGGTTTGTTAATCTATCAACAGTAGCAAACAAAGCAAGTGAATTATTATTGTTTCTGGCAATAATGTCAGAGAAAAAGGACTGCCTTGCATTCCTTAGTTCCATATTATAAATGCGAAGTCTCTCTTTATAAGTGTTATAATGGACCTGGAGATTAGATTTTCGCCAACTGCGTTCAGCTTTTCGACACTCTCTTTTTTCTGTTCTCACAACTATAACATTTCTCCATGGAGATCTTTCCTTACCAGAGACAGCTTTGACCTTAGTGGGAGCAATAGCATCAATAGCATTCGTAATTTTACAGTTGAAATTATCTACAAGCTCAGTGACTGAGGCCCCAGTGAGGGCGGGTGTAGAGGAGAAAAGCTGAATGAATGATTCACTGGTGTTTTCAGTGATATACCGTTTTCTGATTAATTTTGTTTGAACACTTTTGGGCAGAGAGATAGTGCCGTTAAAGAAAACACAGGAATGATCAGAGAGAGCAACATCAGTCACCACAACCTTGGAAATGTTCAGACCCTTGGAGATAATCAAGTCCAGAGTGTGCCCCTTATTGTGCGTGGGCTGTGTCACATGCTGAGTCAGTCCATAGCTCTCAAAAATACAACACAGTTCTTTGGTCCCTCGGTCCTGGGGGTTGTCAACATGAATGTTGAAATCACCAGCAATAATTACACGGTCAAAGTTAATACAGATTATAGACAACAGTTCAGTAAAGTCGTCAAAGAAGTTTGCACAGTATTTAGGTGGCCTGTAGATATTTAGAAGTAGCTTGAGGGGAGGATCTTAGCTGAAGAGCCACATATTCAAAAGAAGCAAAATTTCCGTAAGATATTTGCGTACATTGGAATGAGTCATTAAACAAAATGGCGACTCCACCTCCTTTCTTATTCACTCTATTCTCACTCATAAAACTGAAGTTAGGGGGGGCTGACTCAATGAGAAGAGCAGCACTGTTATTATGGTCCAACCAGGTTTCAGTTAAAAACATAAAATCAAGATTGTGGTTGATAATAAAATCATTGATTAAAAATGATTTTCCCGCCAAAGACCTAACGTTTAGTAGTGCTAGTGTTAGTGCGTTTTCATTTTTTGGGACAGACTGTGGCTGACGAGGATTGGATGCTAAATTTGCAAAGTTTTGCAGTTACCTATCACAACATAAATTGTGGAAGAATCTAATACGTAGGGCCCAGCTTTGTCTTGGAAAAAGTCATGAGTGCTACCAGGCATGCAGCCTGGACCCGGCCCATATCAGTTAATGCTTTCTGCATTTTGCACACAAGCATCCTTATCAGTTTGGGGAGAAGGAGTTAACTGCCGTCCTTGAGGGGGCAGAGGTGCCTGGCGTTTTACGATGGGAGAAGGAAGGGGGGCATACTTGGTTCCAGCATTTACCAGCTGCTTCATCTGGTCAGTGAACTCCAACATGGGGATGGGGGAAAGAGGGGAGAGCGACGTATCCTTAAAGAGGTCCTCAAAGCTTTCGTGGTTGTCAAAGGGGTTTGAGGAGTGTTGGACGGGTGAGACGGGGGGTTGAGATTTCTCATCTCCGGTCTTTGGTCTCCCATGGTCAAATCTTTGCTCAGGTGGGGGCTGTGGTGGCTCACTGCCGCACTTTGTTGTGTCTTCCTCTTGTTTTGGTTCATGTTGTCTCGTGTCCTTGGCCAAGGGAGCAGATGTGTGGTGCAGAAAGTAAAGTAGGCTAGAGGTGAACAGCTTTACTCCTGGCTTGTTAAGGAATAGTCCATCTGCTTTAAAAAAAAAAAAAAAGAATACATCATGAGACATTTGTAAAAACTCATTGTTTTCTAAAAAGAATGCACATCACATGTCATCACATTTCATTCGTAAAGAAGTACATACTGTGACATGGATTTTCTGCATTTTCTGCTTTCGCTCTGTTTCTCTGGAAACAGATATGATGTAGTCGCCGTCAGGGGTAGCGTATAAACAGAAAATATTTAGGTGAAGCATTGGTAAAAAATAAATAACATATATTGATTGTAGGGAAATCATTGATTTTAAAAAATCGTCAAAAAAAAAAATCACAATACATAAGATTTTTTTATTTATTTTTTTACCCATCCAAACTTTTAACTGTTTTGGGCAAGTTACTTGAAAAATGTAATTAATATAGCTGCCTGTATGCTGTTTTCCCCATTTGGAGGTGTGAATCTTCACTGATCTCCGATTTGATTATGACTATCATGTCAGCGATTCAATTTGATTTGATATCACGATGCATCACGATGCGGCAAATACATTTTTCTATTAAAGCCATGTAGGATATTTAATTCATAGCTTTTCAAGCTTCAAAAACCAAACATTCTGCAGTGCTCTAATACTAAATAAATTGGATACATAAAACTACAGCACTCAGCACATGGCACTTCCTGAATGTGCAAAACATAACAGAATATGTAAACAGAAATGTTGTTAGGCCTACATTAAATTGTAAACAGAAATAATTGATTATGAGCCGGCCGATTATCGATGCAGCATTGTCCATGTCCACGATTCGATGCATCGATTATTGAATTAATTTCAACACCTCTAATACCCATAATATGTAAACGGTTATCACCACTCCCACTTGATGGGCGGATTTTCACTCTCAATGTGGCTGTTCAAAACAGCTATAAACCATTTTTCCTTCCGTAGTGTGTAGTCCTTCGATATGACCTTTTAAAGGGATGGTTCGGAGTAATTTCACCCTAAGGTCCTTTGCACCATGAGGTAAGTTTGGAGACACTACCTTATTTAATCATTAAATTAATAAATATGTTTGTTGTATCTCTTTTCAGTGTTGTAATTTGTAGACGTCCCTAAGCACTCGTCGTACTGCCGGTAGCATTAGCAGCAGAGAGGAGAAGCCAGCAGGCAAGTGTTATTTAAATAAACTCCTGGTGTACTTACAAACTTTCCAATCCATCGTTTTATGAGTACATAACCTATTTGTACTAGTGTAGAAGTTTGGTATCATTTTGGGCATTATTAGTGGGGTAAGCCACTAAGCCATTCAGCTGATAACGCTTACTCTCCCGATGTTCGACCCAGGTGAAAAAAGATTCTGGGGGGTTGTTTGGCTCGAGGTCGTGGTGCAAAGGACCCTAGGGTGAAATTACTCCGAACCATCACTTTAACTAGTTCTTCTCAAGCATGACACAAACCTTACTCATTATTTAGTACTTATTGAACAAGTAGTACATTACTCTACTGATTATTGGACAGCAGAAGAAATTAATTCTGTTACTCGCTACGGATGCCATGGTGAGGACATTTTCCCACCGGTCAATAAACTAGTGTTACCAGTGTTAAAGTACAACCAAGTTATGTAAAAAAAAAAAAAACATAGCCGCTGGTGTGCCAGGAATCCGAGGTTAGCAAAGGCTAATGAGAACAAATCTGTGTGTGATCCCAGCCTTTTATCATGGGTGTACATCAGGGACAGGATCAGGGCACTGCGTGAGCGGGGCCTCTTGGACGACTTTGAGCGAGGCTCATGAGCCCATAATGTATTTTGTTATGTTGTTCTTGGGGATATTTTCATTCCCCTCTGGTGTGAAAAAAAAACAAGCGTCAGAGCGCTCAAGCCCGGGCTTTGGTTGATTTTTCAGTGAACTATGACAAATTTAGTCCATTAGATCCTCGCCAGCAGTAGCACCAAAGCCAGGAACAGGCTTTCAGCGTCAATCATCCTACCCCCTGGTCCTCCACACTCAGAGGCAGCTCTGTTCAAAGGAAACCCAAACCCAGACAAGGAATGATTAGGATATGTATCTGGAATAATATCATTTTGACCTTATGGAGCTGAGTAGGCTCAACCCGCCGCTGTTATCAGCGTTGTCATTATTTATTCCCAGCTTGATTCGTGTTAATTATTCAGTTGCGGATCCATTATGGCTGGAATGTGGTTGTCTTTTCACATCTTTCGGACTGGAGTTCTGGAGTTTATTATTATTTGAGCCCTACTCATCACCTGCTTCCTCCCCCTGTCCTCTCCTTCCTTCCTAGCCGGGAACAAGAGCTGTTTCATGGGCTTTATTAAGTTTAATTTTGTTCTTTACCTTCGCCATTAACTTGTTAACCTGTAATATCTCCTGACCGCTCTCTGCTCCGCTGCCTCGGATTTATACCTCCTAAAGGAGCAACTAGTAAGCAGCTGCTTGTAATTGCAGTGTTATAGATAAAGGTTTAAATCAGTGGGACGCATAAATGTGTTTAAGTAAGAGTGGAAGGCTCTGGAGAGCAGCAAAATAAGGTTTAATGAAATACATGTGGTAGAGGCAGAGCTTGGCCACAGTCCTTTCTTGGGGGTAGGACTTCAACAAGATGAAAATCACATCTTGCCTGACATGTGGTCCTATAGAGTTGATATAATAGGTGGGCGATATGACATTGAACTGTATATACTGTGCCATGAGTCGATAGACTGAATCACAGTGACGTCGCGCTAACACAAAAATCACTTCCAGGTAGACAAATGGCAGTTGATTTCAATTGCGGAAATATGTGAAATCGGCAAACTTTATTTTATATTTCTGTTATCATTTTTAGCCGTAACTGTAACATTTAAAGACATCTAGTTAAAGACGGAGGTCCGACCTATCTGTCAACTCTGCTGTGCTTATTTTCTATCCCGTGTTGCTTTGGCAGCGTCTTTGATAAACCAAATCTAGCTTTAGGAACAGCAACATGTCACCGCCGGTAGGACTGACTGCTGGTTTGAGTGCTGTTATTTTCTTCAGTCTGTGGCCCAACAGGTGAATTAGCTCTCCAAGCTAACATTAGTCAAAGTGTTGACATATGAAAGCATCAAACATGCATTTTAGATGAGAGTACATGGAGTTGTTCCCTGTCCCCGTTTGCTCATCGCCATTAAATTGTATGTACGGGGGAGGGGGGGAGTTTTCTACCTGGAAGTTCTTGTACTTTCTGATTGGGTCTATGTAAAGTTGTCTACTTTCAGAGATCTTGTCACACCGTTTATATGGTATAGTAATAGTAAAATAGAAGGAGTCTCTGTCTATCTGTATGTCTGTCCTTTGATTTTCTCAACAACCTTTCATCCGATCAACTTCACACTTGGCGGGTGTATTGCTGAGGGTTGATTCTAAAATTGATTAGGGTTGCACGATATTGACAAAATGTGATATTGATTATGAATATTGCGATATCGATATTAATACACACTCACCTTAAAGATTATTAGGAACACCTGTAAGATTTCTTGTTAATGCAATTATCTAATCAACCAATCACACGGCAGCTGCTTCAATGCATTTAGGGGTGTGGTCCAGGTCTAGACAATCTCCAGAACTCCAAACTGAATGTCAGAATGTGAAAGAAAGGTGATCTAAGCTACTTTGATCGTGGCATGGTTGTTGGTGCCAGACGGGCTGGTCTGAGTATTTCACAATCTTCTCAGTTACTGGGATTCTCATCCACAACCATTTCTAGGGTTTACAAAGAATGGTCTGAAAAAGGAAAAACATCCAGTATGCTGCAGTCCTGGGGGGGCCAAAATGCATTGTTGATGCTAGAGGTCAGAGGAGAATGGGCCGACTGATTCCAGCTGATAGAAGATCAACTTTGACTCAAATAACCACTCGTTACAACCAAGGTATGCAGCAAAGCATTTGTGAAGCCACAACACAAACAACCTTGAGGCGGATGGGCTGCAGCAGAAGACCCCAGCGGGTAGGCTGGTGGTGGGGGTGTAATGGTGTGGGGGATGCTTGACACACTTTAGGCCCCTTGAGGTGAGTGTCTGTATATATATATATATATATATATATATATATATACATACAGTTTTTTTTTTTTTATTATTTTTTGGGGCATTTTTAGGCCTTTATTGACAGGACAGATGAAGACATGAAAGGGGAGAGAGAGGGGGGAACGACATGCAGCAAAGGGCCGCAGGTCAGAGTCGAATCCGGGCCCGCTGTGTCGAGGAGTAAACCTCTATATATGGGCGCCTGCTCTACCAACTGAGCTATCTGGGCGCCCGATTTCGATATTTTTAAACTTATGTAAAATTACAAAAGTTACGGGAAAACGCATCAAAATAGATTCTTAACTAGGGTTGGGTATTGTTTGGTTTTTTTTCGATTCCGGTGCTAAATCGATACTTTTAAAACGGTGCCGGTGCCTAAACGGTGCCTGAACGGTGCCTGAACCGGTACTTTTCAATAAAGTTAAAAAAAAAAGAAGAAGAAAAGAAATAAGGGTAGTAAACAACAGTCAGTGACTTGTTTATTGCTAAGGCCATGGTCAAAATTAAAGATTTAATAATAATGTAATAACTATAACAATAACTTATTTCACCAGTAAATTGCTGTTGAACCCCAGATGGGAAAAGGGTATTTTACAATTACTGTGAATGCACCACGAGGCTACCTGTTTTAAGTGAATCTGTGTTGTTTAATTCCGACAAGGGCAGCTGCGAGTGAACGCACAGTCTGTGTTGTTTAATTCCGACCATAAAAACATACTGTATATCTATGAATTGCGACAACGGCAGCTGCTGCGCAGACTGTTACATCCCGCTGTAGAAGTCCTCCACAGTGAAATACTGTCACACTTTACACTGTTTAACGTTAGCTGTCAGCATTTTAACCGTGATTAATCCAGCTGCTAGCTAAAGGTAGGCTAACGTTACATGCTATCAGGTGTAGTGTAAAGTTGAGCACCGAAATGAGGCACCGAAACTTTTGTTCTTATTCGATCTCGTTACTACCGTTTACGTCGGCACCGGTTCCCTATTGGCACAGAGTTTCGGTACCCAACCCTATTCTTAACAAATTAAACAAGTTTTCTTACAACACAAGGTTTATTTCAACAGTCAGTAGACACTGTCACTCTGTTGAAATATGCACACTAGAGGATGGATACCCGAACCAAGCCTGGCGGGACCCGATGGGCCCGGCCGGGTTCGGACAGATATTTAGAAATGATGTTTGGGTTCAGTGTCGGGCTCGGTCACATCAGCACGATAACGTATTGAACATTTTAAATTTAAAAAAGCTTATTAACGTGCACTTGTTGCACCGTGTGCGCTGATGCGCTCATCTGTTGACATCTCCGAATGCCTTCCTACAGTTGCTTAATAAAAGCGGGCTTTACAAACAAACAAACAAACGTACATTTGTCATAAGTATGAGAAAATGTTTTGATTTTAACTGTGTCGGGCTCGGCTCGGGCTCGGACATGAATATCTTAATGCCTGTCGGGCTCGGGCGGGGCTCGGTTACTGCTCTGTCGGACGCTGGCCGGGCTCGGACAGAAAAATGTGGCCCGATCCGCAATGGCCAATGAAACAGGATCATTAAAGTGTTTCAAGCAGGCTCTAAATCAAACACAACTAAGCCACACAGCCAATGGACAAAATAAACAAAATCTTGCATACTTATTGCAACACTTTCGATATAATATTGCAATAACGATATTGAGTCGATATATGTTGCACCCCTAGATATAATATTGCGCGACGTGATATTGCGATAACGCCTTTGCCTGGCCCTCCGAACCATCCCTTCTGCAGTAACTATTGCTGAGCACCCAAGGAGGTGCAGTGATGAGCGCGAGCTCTTGAGATCTACGGGACATATTTATTAGTAGTGGGTTATGTATACACTGTGTGGTAAGGGTGGGAATCCCAGGGTACCTCACGACATGATATGATACATGATACATGGCTAACGATACCGACAATCCTTCTCCTCAAACGGCTGTCCGCCACCCCGTCAAAAACCTCTTCCTCTTTGGCTAGTTGTGTTGAGCGTCACCTCAAGAAGCCAAAAGTAGGGAGTGGGGAAATCTTTTTAGAGCGCCTTCATTTGTTCATTAAAAAATATTCAGTCCCTCCAGAATTTCGCTTGTTTTGAGATTGTTGTGGCCCACAATGCCGGATTTTGCAGGAGTTTTTGTAAAAAATTGCAATAAAAGTTGCAATGTCTTTTTTACTGTATGTTTTTTGCAATGAAGTTGCAGGAGACGGTGAAGGTTGCCAAAAAAAGTTGTGATTTCTTTTTTTTTTTTGTATAGTTCTTTAGAAATAAGAAGGAAACTTGTTTCATGGAGAATAAAACTATCCTGGGCTGAGTTTTCCTAGTAACCTTACCAAAAAGACTCAGGATGCTGCAAATGTTGGTATAATATGAAAATGGCTGGTGGATTTAAGATAAAAAAATAATAATTTATTGAATGAATCAAATTTGAACATATGTGTCAGTGGCTTGTTGATCTTTACATTGTTATTTAATTTCCTATCCTGGCCTGGGACACACATTCATAGGTTTGATGAAGTACTTATTGGACTTTAACTAATCATTGCACTGACAATAACGAGCGTAGCTGTCCTCAATTTAGGTCAGGGGTTCTTAACCTTTTTGTCCTTGAGGCCCAATTTTTATAGTACAAAGTGGCCCGGGGCCCATTAAATATTAACACTGTATAGGTTTAATTGACTTCACTCTCGGTTTGATTTGTATTCAATAATAAACCAAATCCACTTACTGTTTAACAAGCAAAAACCTTGTCAAATAAAAGGACATGATAAAATGGGATCATCACAAAGACTTTTATTAAACATTTATGTAAACCTGCACACATACTGTATCAAGACACCGAACAGGCTGATAATTCATGGACCAAATCAAGCTGTGACAAGAAAAAATTTCAAGGATCAAGTCAGGCTTTTTAATAATAATAAAAAAGACCAATAGTAGGATTTTACTTTAAATTAATAGTATATATATATATATATTTTATTTTATATCTATATCTATATATATATATATCATTCAATCAATAAAAAGGGGGTGATAAAATAAATGCATTCAAATAATATAAATCTATAAATATAAATAAATAAACTGTAAATGAAATTGAAATAAAGTGCAAATGAAACTATAGCCTTATAATCAACAAAGCCATTTGAAAATTGCTTCAGCAGTCTCCATTTTTGCATGGCAGAACCAGAAGAATCTTTATATCTGTGACAAATGAACAATGACACAAATAATAACAACAATTAACAACGATAAAACAACTCCCTTTTTATCTTCACCTCTTAATGAGACACTTGGGCCTGCATCTGAGACATAATCAGATCCAGTCTGGCTGGAATGGGAGAAAGGCTCACTCTCAGAGTAGCCTCCAGTGTTGCTCTGACTTTGTTTTGGGCTTTGGTCTTAGTTGTGGCCACAATGGAGAATCCTGATTCACACAGGTACGTAGTTGTGAATGGGAGAAGGAGTTTCACAGCCCTCAGTGCAAGACATGGGTACTCCTTTGAGACAGCAATCCAGAAGGAGCCCAGGTCCAGTTTTCCCCACTGCAGCTTTAAAGTGCTGTCAGTGGAAACTTCCAGAAGCTGTGATTCCACTGAAAATGGGTCCTAAATCCACGTTTCCCTCTCTGGGATCCTCAGGAAAGTAGTCACCAAATTTCTCTGCCAGTTGTGAGAGGTGCTGGGAGACTGAGTCACTGATCTTCACCTGAGGGGAGTTTTCCAAAATGTCAGACAAAAGTGGAAACATGTCCATCCTCTTTTTCTGGGCCCTCTTGGTCCACAAAGCAAGTTTCCTCTTGAAAGCTTCAACTTTGTCTGCAACACAAAATATGTTGCTGTTTCTTCCTTGAAGTGAGGTGTTCAGTTGGTTCAGTAGTGAAAAAATGTCACAGAGGTAGGCAAGTTTTGCTGTGAACATTGTGTCAGCATAGTAATGTGCAAGATGAGATTTTTTCTCAGTGAGAAAAGAGAACACCTCATTCCTCAGTTCAAACAAACAATTGAGGACCAGTCCTCTTGAGAGCCATCTCACTTCACTGTGATATAGCAGCTGGACATGATCTGCTTCTATGTCCTCACAAAGCTTAGCAAAACATCTGGAGTTCACAGCATTGTTTTTAATAAAGTTTATGGTTTTCACACTTACACCAATCACCTGGTAGAGATCTTATGACATCTTTTTTGCCGCAAGGCTTTCACGGTGGAGAAAACAGTGTGTCCATTTAGCTTCTGGTGCACGATCAAGTATCTGTCTAATGACACCATGATGCCTGCCAGTCATTGATGCTGCACCATCACTGCACACCCCGACACAATTCTGCCAGTCCAGGCCGTTCTCAGTGAAGTAGTTATCCATGCAGCCGAAAGATTCCTGAGCCGTAGTTCGTGTTGGTAGCTCTCCACAAAAGAGTATGTCTTCGTGCAAACTACTGTCCCAGCGATAGCGAACAAAAACTAGTAGCAGTGCAGCATTCGTGACATCCGTGGACTCATCTAATTGCAAAGAAAAAAACAGTTACTTTTTATTCTTTCTGTAAGTTGATGCTGTATGTCTGAGGCCATGTCCGCGAGAGTGGGATGGTAAGCACAGCTTTTTTGCAGCGGCCTCTCCGATTAGCTCACGGCACATATCAACAGGGACAGGCAGAACCAACTCCTCCGCTAGGGTGAATGCTTTCTTACTCTGTGCCACACGTCTGGCTACGAGATAGCTGGCTTTCAATGCACATTTAGAGTTGCTTGTCAGTGACACGACAGACCTTTTCTGCATCTGCAGCCCACTTTCCTTCCTCTTAAAATATTCCACCGGCTTTCCCACAAGCATCGGGTGCTTGGTCTCTAGATGCCGCTGTAGTTTTGAGGGCTTGAGGGCTTCGTTGGACAGCATTAGCCCACACTCCACACACTGGGCTTTTGGCACCGCCTCTGTTCCTCCATTTACGAAACCGTATTTAATAAAGTCGAGATTAGGGGTGGGAGATATTGACAAAAATGTAGCACAATCTACATGCTGGAAGAAAGCTGGAGGGGAACAGACTTTAAGGACGCCTTGTTAAAGTCCCCTGTATCCCGTATCCAGGTGATCGCGCTGCAGTTTGTTCACTATGGTTAGCAGTGAACCAAACTTGTGCTAACGTTAGCGTAGGGGGCTATGTAGACGGCAGTGTGCTGTTTTCATAGTAAATAAAATGGTCAGTATATTACCAATAGGGCTCCAGGTCAGGTGAGCCGTGCTGGGCAACGATCCTGCAGTTCGTACTCCATTCATCGTGCACAAAAATGCAGTCCTCCGCCTCTGGTCGTGCCGGAGTTATTTTCTCATTCTGCCGGTAGATAGCTAGCTCGGCGTGCGCCGTGTCGCTAGCGCCTACAACAACCTGGAGGGCTCGGTCAGGCTATGTCCTCCGGGATGTTATGAGCCGCCTAGAAGGCTCTCGTAACGACTGTGTTGTATCGTGGTCCTGTATTGATTAGTTCAGTGTGGCTGTACGTACTTGTATATATATACACCGACAGGAGAGCCGCTGCACGATCGCGCGCTGCCATCTTTGTTGACATGAGTGAACGTCATAACGCGCAAGGTAAGAACTAGTAGCGGGACGATCGTGATTTTGTACAAAAAATACAGTCAAACAAACCCCTACAGTATTAAAATCGCTACATATAATTGTTTAGAAGGTTATAGTGTGCGTTATTTGTTTTCTCTTTAACTTCCTTCAGCTCTTTTCATGTTTGGGGGGTCGGATTGCACAAATTATGAAATATTTGATATCCCAATTTTGCATATCGTCCAGACAACAATTTGGATATTATCGTCTAAACGATATATCGCCCACCTCTAGTCAAGATTGTATTTCCGCAAAAACTTTGTCATTTGGATGGGGGTGTCGGCAGGACATTTTCATTTTTTCTTTTTGCTGCCAAGTAGACAGTCTTCTTCTCTGTGTATTGCCGCTTTTTAAACAACTGAGTGATTACCGCCACCACATTGTCAAAAGCTGCGCGCAGTCCCGCGCCCACAGGTGCAAAACTGAAAGTTTTTTGCGGCCCTCTAGGGGGCGCTGGTGGCCCAAGTTTGGGCTGCGGCCCTATGGTTAAGAATCACTGGTTTAGGTCATCGTGTCGTCTCATCTCCGTTTTTCCTGCATCCACCGTGTGTGTGCGCGTCAGTACAGGGGGGAACTGTATGAGCAGCAGCCCCGCCCGCTGCAAACAGCCGACAGGATTGAAACAGCAGCCGCTTCAGTGAAAAAACATTACAGCTTACATCGATGTTAAAATGTATACAGGTTGGCAGGACGGTCTGAAATGTTCTGTCTTTCGCTGTACGTTTTGTTGGTAAATGTGAGAAGTTTTGAGTCTCGTCTTCATATCGGAAACAAGCTCTCTCTCACTCCCGCTTGGTCAGTGGCACTAAGAGTCACTCAGAGGGACTGCTGGGATTGGTTGAAGTCGCGGGAAACTCTGGTTATTGGTAAAATTTGCGGAAAAGTTGTGGTGATTGGTCAAAATTACGAGTCGCACCAAAGTCAAGGTGATTGGTTGAATTTGCGTGAATTGGCGCGATCGCGACATTGCGAAATCCTGGAGGGACTGAATATTGATATTTGGTGCCAGCGTTACGGTTCTCATATCGCACAAAGGACAATGATATATTGCCGTATCAATATTTTGTCCCACCCCTACTGTGTAGTGTAATGAGAGTGGAGCCCTATTAGGGTAACTGTTACTCGGCTGAACAGCATGCTGTGTACAGCTCGCTCTCCATCGCTCGCTGCAGTACATTCAAGAACAGATGAAGAAGAGACTGGAGATGTTACATCGTAGCGAACTCAAACATTTAATTAATCAGGTATGTAACTTTCTGAATTAACGCTTTTGTTCCCAGAAAGAGCCTGGTCCCAACTAGCTAGCTGTTAGCAAATAACGCGTATAGTCTAGCATTGCTAGCAGACGCAACTATTGGTGCTTTTCCATTACATGGTACCTGCTCAACTCGCCTCGACTCGACGCACTGTGCGTCCGTTTTCCATTGCAGATTCTAGTACCGCCTCCGCATGGCTGATCCTCATAGCGGCGCAGCAGTAAACCGCCGTGACCTAACGCGACACACACACACAGAACGTCGAAGTTGTGTTGTTGTAGCCACAGCCAGAAGACACATTTTGTTTCAAATGAAGCTGGAGGCAGCAAAAAAATAAAAATGGCGGGTTTGTTCAGGACACCCCCCTCTGTCGCTTTCACGTCACATTTTGGTATCGCCTCAGCTCGCTTGGAACCTCGACTGAGGTGGTACTAAAAAAAGTGCCTGTTAGCAGGTACCAGGTACTTTTTTTCGTAATGGAAAACCAAAAAAGGCGAGTAGAGTCGACGCGAGTCGAGCAGGTACCATGTAATGGAAAAGCGCCATATGTAATGGCAGGTACTGTATGTCGCTCGGGTCCCAAGGAAGCGCAGTGTGAGTTGTTTGGATTAGCGGCTCTCCAGAAAGCTGTAAGCAGCAATACCACAGGCCAAGCTATGGACCGGTACTTTTGAACGGGCACTGCACTAGTCCCTTCTCTGGTTTTATTAGACCATTGTAGCCGATGTTGGATTTCTACAGGATTATTGCATCAATGTGAAATACTTTGATTAGCCACACTTTTTAGGAAAGGACCCCTTATATTAGATTATTTAAGACTTTTTAAAAGAGTTTTTGGGCGTTGTGCCCGAGACAGAAAGGTGCCTTGCTGGAATCAAGTTGGCGCCGTTGTAATGATGTGTCTTACCCATATCCAAGGCTTAAAGACTTAAAGGCCCTGTATACCTACACATGTGTTTGCACTTACTTTGGCTGACCTCTACTCAGGTTAAGGGTAGGAGGA
Organism: Perca flavescens; assembly: GCF_004354835.1. Taxonomy (NCBI): domain Eukaryota; kingdom Metazoa; phylum Chordata; class Actinopteri; order Perciformes; family Percidae; genus Perca; species Perca flavescens. Next base: position 6,998,989 of record NC_041331.1, read on the forward strand.
GCTACACTGTGAATTTGTTCATGTAGCAATAACAATTATATGTAAATGTGACATTTGTTCCCCACTGGGGGAGATGTTTATTACACAGTTAGAATAGGTCTTATCAGCCACAAAATGAGTCCAAACACCTGCGTGAGTTTATCATGGGTGTATAGGACCTTTAAGGTTTAAAAGTGAACTTGTCAAAAACATAACAGCAAATATAGTAGTACGTTGTAAACAGCAAACGTCAATGAGTATTGCGTCAAAACCTAAATAACAATACATACAGCAAAAATGTATTAATGTTGACACTTTTAAAAGCTAAATAAATTAGTGTTTCCTGTGGCTATGAATATACATCACTTGTCTTTCACTTACTGTGAATGTTTTGGCACTTTGGTACTGCAGTTTCTTTCTGCAGTTATGTATTGACACTTATTGCTCAAATTCCCCCAAATTTCTGATGATTTCCAATTTCTAGAGCCAAGCTCTCCAGCTCTGCTACTTTGTTCCTTTTGGATAGAAGACTACTTTCTCTCTGTTTATCTCTTGTTCACACAGTCGCACACACACACACACACACACACGCATGTACGCACGCACGCACGCACTCACACACACACACACACACACACACACACACACACACACACACACACACACACACACACACACACACACAGATCCACATCCAGCTCAGGTTCAATGTCAGCTCTGGTATTTCAGCTAAAGGTGAGGAGTGAAAAGATCACTGTAGGTCTCCACACACCGCACAAACTGCAGTGAGCCAGGCCGTCACCAGTCAACTCGGCACCCCCCAGTTACATGCATACATGCTTCATATGTGTGTATGTGTGTGTATGTGCAGATAGAGAGGCGGCTGAAAAGCTCATTCATACACACGGACAGTGTGGCCATTCACTCCAAGCCGTCAGCTCTGTTTCTCCTCTGCTTTTGGGCTCTGCCAATCAGCTGCCTGGAATCTCTCCTCTTCCACATCCTCTCATTTTACTATTTATTCCCCCCCACTCTCTCTCTCCTTCTCCAGCTCGCTATTTTTCTGGAACTTCATTCTCCCCTGTGCTGCTGGCCGCTAGTTCCCCTGAGGTGTGTTTGTTGTCTGTGAGGAGCTCATAAAGACCTAACTTCCCCAGACTAGAGCTGGGCCACATGGAGAAAATCAAATATCTTGATATTTCTGACCAAATACATCAATGTCAATTTTGCGGCGATATTGTAGGGTTGGCTAAAATAGTAACACAATAAGATTTGTGATGAATAATCATCAGTAATCTGGATATTATCGTGTGATAATATTGTGTGATTTAGAAATTACCCTCCACATCTGAGTTTCATGCGGCGCATTCAGCGAAGCCTGTGATTTTACTCAAATTTACTGACTTATCTGCCGCACCCCCAATCCCCGCCGTGGCAGCACCCACACAGCATCTTCCGCCAGCCCTCGGACGAAGCCGCGGTGAGCGCGTCGACTCGGGGACGGAGGTCTCCGGTCGGGCAGTGGGCCAGACTAGGGTGGCCATGAAAGGCGGCGTCCGTAGCCACCCACCATCCCATATCCGTCTTCGCGAAAGAGGGATAAAAAGGCACACAGGAAACAAGAGATCAAACACCTTGAAAAACTGATTTAAGACCCCGCCGAATTACAGGCATGTAATTTCGCACGGCAGTAATTAACCAGGAAAAGACAACACTTATGTCATAGTACAATATCACAATATCCCAAATCTAAGACCATATGTTGTCTCGTATATTGATATCGATATAATATCGATTTATTGCCCAGCCGTACTTTAGGCCTCTACATGCCATGGGTGACACAGTGTTAACCCTGCATGCTCCCCTTTGGACCGCACATCTCGTTATATAGCATGCTGTCAACGGAAAGCCTCTCATAACATCGATCAATCAGGACTGCGATGGTGACAGGAAACATAATTTAAATAGGAAATGGTCCTTTTTTACAGCAGTGTTACTCCGAGCGGCCTGGAGCATACTTCAGATTCATACGATCTGTCCACCTAAATCTGTACCACTAACATTTATCTTTGACTCTTGTAGACTCACTAACACGCCGGTTTCATTTATAGTTTTTTTTTTTATATATTAGATTATTTATATATTATATGATCATTATATTAATGAAACAACATTCATATTTCCACACGTTAAAAAGACAATACGTCATCATGGCGCCTTGATGGCTTCAGAGCAGGTGAACGTGCTGCTTTTATTGGCCTCATCGCTGTGACTGTTACTCCTACAGGAGCTTAGAGCTGCACTAAACTGCTCTGTATTCAGTTTAACCACTCAGCATTCTTGTGACCTGCAGTGTCGGTGTGATAAGATGTTCCGGAGGGTTTGGTTATAGCTTAAAGTGGATCACAATGAGCTAGTGAGGGCCAACGTGGCCCCGATTTATCCTACATTTCTCCTGCACCGCCTCTCCCCTGAGTTCTATTTCTGGTCTCTCTCTAGGGTTTTCATACTGTATCTTCAAGTGTCTCTTAATTATCTGAAGAGGCAAGCTCTGTGATGTTACATTTAGTGCCGAGAGGGCGTAGACGCAATAAAACACTGAAACAAAACCACACGCATACATCTTAAAGTGACAGCAGGGCTCGACATTAAGGCTTGTCCGCTTGTCCGGGACAAGTGGATTTTTTGTAGGACAAGTGGAAGAGAAATTTACTTGCCCCACTGGACAAGTTAAAACTCAAACAAAACAAAATGCCACTCATTTCGTGAATGTTACAGAATTGAAACAAATACATATTTTACCCCACAACCCCGGGCAGCGGGTCGGCGGGCCGCTAACGTTAGGCCCAGCCCGCTGTTCAGCGCATTCTCCAAAAGCGAAGCAGCATGAAAGCAAGCTAGCCGGTGTTAGCTTGCTAACTCCACCTTAACGTTACCTCCTCGCCACATCGTTCACAGAAAACAAGCTGAAAACAGAAGTCACTCGTGGCGATAGCAATGTACTTTGTGTGGATGAAGCATTATATACGTTATTATGTGCCACTCATTCCGTTTATGTTACAGATTTTACTTTACCAATTTGAAACAAATACATTAACTAACGTTACACCCAGCAGCAGCGGGAGAGCGGACCGCTGACGTTAGACCCAGCCCACTGTTCAGCTCCTTCTCTGTAAGCGATACAGCATGAAAGCACCGCGGAACCAGCAAGCCAGGCAGCTGGTGATAGGTAGCTAACGTTAGCATGCTAACTACGCTTTAACGTTACCCCGTCCCCATATCGTTCACAGAAAACGAGCCGAATAAAGCTGTCACTCGTGGCGATAGAAGTGTGCTTTGTGCGGATGAAGCATGAAGTTAATTTGACTCTTGACGGCTGGCTCTCTGCCTCGTAACGTTACTAGCTGCTCCGCTACTCGTTTGTAGCGGATTAAATATCAGGTAATAATCAACTGTAAAGTAGCTATTGCTACACCTTTTTAAAGGATCCCTTGGTAAGTGAAATTGTAGAAAAAAACAAACAAAAAAACACGCTGACACCAACATTTAGTGGCAAAATCCATTGTTATGTCTACAAAATTATTTTAGATATAGTATAAGTTCAAGTCACCACTACCTCTGGTCAAAATATTGAATTAGTATCTCAATATATTGACTCAGTATCTCAGAATATAAACAAAGAATATCAAAGTAATGAGAAACTATAAAATATTGACTTAATCTCAATATATTGGCTTAGTATCGGAATATATTGACTTAGTAACTCAACATATTGGTTCAGTATCTCAATATATTGACTTAGTAACTCAGAATATCTCAATATATTGACATAGTAACTTAGAATATTGACTAGGAATCTGAAAGTAATGAGAAACTTTAAAATATTCACTTAGAATCTCAATATATTAACTTCTGCACACCGGCGTGCAAAGTATAATTTTGTATTATGAGTCTGGAGATCCTTTTTTCTTGTTGAAGGGGAAATCTATTCTTGGGAAACATTTGTTTCTACTGTTTAAACTGAATTGTATTAATGTTGATAGTGTTTGGATGCTTTCAATGGTTTCTTCAAATTCTGCATTAGCAAAACACAAAAGAAATTATAAAATGATGAATCATTACCCGGACAAGTGACTTTTGTTCATGGACAAGTGAAACGTAAATGTACTTGTCCGAAGGACAAGTGCCTCAAAAAGTTAATGTCAAGCCCTGGACAGCCTTTCAAACATGCTCAGAAATATAACTCAGTTAACTCAAAATCAGAAAATTCTAAAAGTAAGTCATCCGTGGTCATCCAAGACTTTTTGGTGGTGTAAAGGATTAACTCATTCAGTCTTTACCACATCAACTAATCTGGGATACCCCCCCTTTACAGGAAAAGGTTCCCACATACTGTTTTTGCATGGTCTTGAAATTGCATTTCAACAACGTGATAAGATTTTCTGTTTGTGGTTTGGTGGCTGGAGACTGTCCTCCCAAGTAAAACAACAGTGTCATTGGTTTAAATTCCTAACATCAAATTATGTTTGATGGACTACGACCTATAGTGGCTGAGTGAAAAATTACTGTTGTCTGTCAAGACCGCTGTTTGTTTCCTGCTTCCTACCAACAATCACCTTCGGTTTCCATGACCGTGATATTTCCTGTCCCCTAAACTAGTAGTTCTTGCAGTTATGGCGTCAAAGGTTCCCTCCTAACCTTAACCCCTTCTCTGACCTTAACCAAGTACTTTTTGTTAACCTTAACCATCTGAGAAGGCAGCATTGGAAACTGTATGGAATAGGGCAGGCACTTTGAAAAAAACTAAAAAAAAAGTCGTCACACACACCTAAACCACGCCCGGAGCTGCCAGTAGCTCTTTTTCCCAGACGCTGATTGGATTGGTTGGCTGGTAGTTCAGACACAAACGCATTACTTGAAGCCTAGTCTGGATCGGCTATAGTCTGGCATGCACAGCGCTGTGGAGGATGGTCTGGGTAGTCCACGCAACATTCCTCGATGTTGAAAAACGTGGTCTGGTTTATTGGCATTTTTTTAAACCAATCACAATTGCCTTGGGCGGTGCTAAGTGCCGAACGTAGCAACGGTGCCTCTGCAAAATAACATCGGCAGGGAACTTTTTTGGTGAAAAGTGCTCATTCAAAAGTTGTTTTAGTCGTGCAAAAGAAAACTCAGATTGGACAGATAGTCTAGCTAGCTGTCTGGATTTACCCTGCAGAGATCTGAGGAGCAGTTAACCATTGACCTCATAAATCCACCCACAAAGAAAGCGAAAGCAGACGGACATCCGGCCAAAATGAGGGACATCCGGCAGAATTTCCAGGGGCACCTGAATGGAAATGAAATGTTGATATAGACTAGGACAGGAGTACATTTCTAGGCTTAAGCCTTTTTTTACTGGATTTATTTTTTACCACAATTGTCTGCTTTTCTATCAGAAAAAAAGTCAACCTGTAGGATTTCTGCTATGAGAATAGCTCTTCCTCCTGCTTGTGTAATTAAAAAGCCAGTCTGCATAGTATGGACTTACCATTCCTGGCACTGCAGAATTTGGCTTGCACACGAAGATCATAACCCGTTAACAAAAGCCCATTCATGGATATAAACAGCCCTCATTAATAATGACTTTTTCACTTCATTTCCTCAACATAAGCAGACAGAAAACTGTTCACAGATACAGACACACACTTCTCCAAGTGAAGCAGCAGGCCTGGACACAGAGATTTACACTATGTTACACTTCTACTGCCTACTACTTGTTTGTAGTATTAAAACTGATACAATATCCCTTTTGCCAGATTCTTTACTGGACTTTAGAGGACTGTAGGTCTCAGCACTGGATTCACTAACAGTTAATATGGGCATAAAAACATAGTAGGTGGTTGAAAATATAATTCCACTGCAATGTTCATCTCTTTCTTTAACTATAAAACTTCTTCACAAAATAAGAACATGAAATAATTATAGATAAGACTATATAGACAGGTTGTAAACTCCAGTGGTGGACTGTTCAGCGTTCAAATAGATCCTGTATATTTAGACATGATGAGATCAAAGCCTTTCATCCCAGTCTTTCAGCCTCTATAATAAGAAAAGATTATCTTACAGTAGTCAGCCTTGTGCTCTGCATTAGATAAAGGACAAAATAATCTGTGTGACTGTTTAATGTGTTGATGGAAAGAAAATCCATCAGGTTCATTTACAGGAAAGAAAAGCAGGAACCAATTCTCTAAAGGTTAAAGTGAGTAGGTGTGTATAGTATGCGTGATGCATTTAAAGAGGTTTTGCACTTTCATAAAGTTAGGGGATTTTCATAGGACACGCACAAAAAAAGTCAAATCAAAGCAAGCTGTAATTTAGGGAGCTTCAAAAACACTGGATCCTACATTTCCCACAATGCAACAGAGCATCTTTTTGTTAACTCTCCAAGCCCAATCTGAGCTTTTCGGCTGTGAATGCACCTTAAATAAACCTGATTTAAAATCAAGATCAAGATTCAAAAGGCTTTTCACTGGAATTGAACATCATACGATTTAATGCGACAAATAAAAAAAAAGGAAACAACATTAAAAACAAACAACTACGACAATTCAATTTTTTTTAAAGATGAGTTTTTTTTGGGGGCATTTTAGGGCTTTATTGGATAGGACAGCTTAGAAATGATGGGGGAGAGAGGGGCAACGACACGCATGCAAAGGGCCGCAGGTCGTACATGGGCGCACACGCTTTAACAGGTGAGCTACCCAGGCCACCACAAAGCTACATTTTATATGATCAGAGATCAAGGTAATTTAAAGGTGCCGTAGGTAGGATTGCGAAGACCCAGGACCAAAAAATGGAACATCGACAACTTCTCAGTCCTTCCCCCCTTACCGCTAAAGCCCCCCCCACAATGGAGAATGAATGCGTGTGCATGAGCAGTGATTGACACACAGTTAGACACCCCCCATGGCCCTGATTGGTGCATCTGAACAGGGAGCGGTGGATTTTTGCAAATCGCCAGAGGTAGTGCCAGAGGAGCTGGATTTTTTAAATGACTTGCTTCATGTAGTTCTACTCGAACATAGGGGTGGGGGAAAAAATCGATACAGCATAGTATCGCGATATTTTCCGTGGCAATACTGTATCGATACACAGACGCCAAGTATCGATCTTTTACTATGTATGTGTTGGTCAGTTTGTCTGCTTGACAATCCCATTTTGCAGCAATAAAATTGAAATGAGATGAACAAACAGAGAAATTTATCTTTTTAGATAAAACAGATGTTGACAAAGTTTCCTTTCTGGGGACATCATTTGAAATTGGGAACCATTTCAAGTTGGAAAAAAAGGTAATAAATTGCAATATATTGCAGAATATTGCAATATGTTTAAAATCGCAATAATATCGTATCGTGACATAAGTATCGGGACGATATCGTATTGTGAGGCCTCTGGTGATTCCCACCCCTACTCGAACATAGGGTCAGTTTCAGCAAATATGGCAGAAAGTTAGTTTTATAAGGCTTACCTACTGCGCCTTTAATGCAGAAGAAAGTGCGTGAGGGGATTTCCAGCGAGGATGGACTGAATCATCAGCAGCCCTTGTATCGATGCTCTGCTGTATATATATATATATTGGACCTTACCTTGAAAATGTTTTGGAACCCCTCATTTAGTATTTGTGGTTAGCCACTGGAGCTGAACAAAGCATCTTCCATCATTCTCGATGGTGTGTTTTCTGACCGGCTGCACAGGGTAGGGCTGGGCGATATAGAGAAAATCAGATATCATGATATTCTTGACCAAATACCTCGATATCGATATTGCAGCGATATATTCTAGAGTTGACAGTTGGTGCTCTCGCAAAATATCTTCACACTTAGATTTTAGATAAATAATCATTAATAATAGAACAGCTAGAACAGTCTGGTAAGTTCAGAAAAGTACATCACTTCACTGTAATGCAGCCTTTAAAACCAGGAAAAGACACTTATGTCATATCACGATATTAGGATATCCAAAATCTAAGACGATATCTAGTCTCATATCACAATATTGATATAATATCGATATATCGCCCAGCCCTAGCACAGGGGATTTACTAAGAGCTTTTACAAGTAACCCTCCCATACTACAGTGTAACAGCTGCCTCCTTCAGTACAGTATGCTGTCCCTTGGGCTGGGGGTTGCCCTCCCTGTATTATTATCCAAGTATTTGCTCCCCTGAAGTAAGCCAGTGATCCAGTGTGAACCAGCCACTGCAGGGTGTGCTGACACTGTCCTTCCACTGGTTTGTAAACTCTATTAGAGGAACTGCTGCTCGCTGTGCTGCACAGCTACGACTCAGTAACTTCACAGCAAGACAACCACACTTTCTGTCCGTGTGTGTGTGTGTGTGTGTGTGTGTGTGTGTGTGTGTGTGGCCTATATGGACATAGTCCTCTATTGGAAAACCAATCATGCCCCTTTCAGACTTTGTATTTTCAGTGCTAGCCCACTCATACTGCTCTGGCTGGCCTTGATTAGAGCTGTGTAGCAGAAAAACACAACAAACAGTTGTTAGAGTACCAACACAAATTCTCTCACACAATGGGCAAGTCATCAGCCATTGAAATCATTTGTAGGTGGTCAGAGATGTACTATTCTCTACGGCACCAAAACTTATGCGACGGCAGCGACAAATATCTTATGCTGGATTTATGCCAAAGGATAAACGGCAGTCCTGCCAGAGAAACCAAAAAAGACTGAAAATTTGGAAGATACCCATTTGTACTCAAACTTAAAGGGTAACTACTTTTTTTTCAACCTGGACATACATTAAACAGTGACCTGTTAATGTATACTTTTGACTGACCTGCTCTCAGTAATTCCAATCTCACCCGTTTCCAGTAAAAAAGTTGTGATAAACGTACTGTACACCGTCAGCGTCGCTCACTAAGAATGCTAATGTCTCAGTGACTGCTGGACGTGCATGTTTGCAAATGTTTGCTAATACGTTAGCTATGACAACTTTATAAGCTTATTTTGATGTTTCCTTCTTCCTAACCCTAACCCACTTGCCAAATTATGATTTCTACAGTTGTAAAGACAACAAGCTGTACAGGTGGGATGTTTGTCTATCTAGTACGCCTTTCTTCATCCATGTTTTTTTTTTTTCTTTTTCAACGATTTTTCATTAATTTTTTAACAACATACAAAACCTACAATTCGCAACATGAACACACCCACTTCTTTGTCATCATCATCCAACATACAACAAAATAATAACAAAATAGATAATAAACCATAAACCAAATAAACATATGTATAAATGGCAACACCATAGGCCCATTATCATCACACCCCCAACTGGCACCGTCAAACACCGCCTACCAAGAGCCTGGGTCTTTTCCTCACCAGCCGAGGTTTCTACCTAAAAGGGAGTTTTTTTCCTCGCCACTGTCACACTAAATGCTTTCTCTTGGGGGAATTACTGGAATTGTTGGGTGTTTGTAAATTATAGTGTAGTCTAGACCTACTCTATTTGTAAAGTGTCTTGAGATAACTCTTGTTATGATTTGATGCTATAAATAAAATTGAATTGAAATTGAATCATACAAGTAGCACCCCATTTTCTAGTGTAGACATCCAATCTGGCAAACCGTTTATATGACATTTTTTCAAACGCTGCCACCCTTGCCATCTCACAAGCCCGCTCCTGGATTGACGGCGCCTCTTCATTCTTCCATCCTCTTAAAAGAATCTGTCTAGCTATCATTAAACTAATCTGGACCCAGCTTCTTATGTTCTTACCCATCCCAATGAGGATTTACCTATCTCCCAGAACAAATCATCTCGGGCTGAATGGAACCTGGCTCCCTGCAATCCGACATAGGTTATCATGTATCCCGGTCCAAAATTCCTGGACCTTATCACAGGACCATAGGACATGAAGTAATTGGCCATCCGCTGTCTTACATTTCCAACAATTTGCTGTGTCTTTCAGACCAATTCGGAACAATCTGGAGGGAGTCCAATAGAAGCGATGCATAGTCTTGAACTGAATGATACTCCTGCACTGTGAGCTCTACTCTGCAGATAAATCCATTTTTTTAAACTCTTGAACTCATCTTTTGAATTCTTTCTTCGGGATACTTTACCTTACTTTCCAACTCTGCTGTAAGTAAAACAACAGATGCAAATAGAACATGCATTCTCATACCATGACAAAGCCATGTCAGTTCTGGATTCTATTAATTTCATGTAGAAGCTGGTGCACTTGCGTTTGTGTCCAACGATGAAAGGGAAGAAAGCTGTGAGATGTTTATTTTAGTCAGTCATGTTCAGACATATGGGCTGTGGGAGTCCAACGCTGAGCACATGGCTGTGTGCTCAGGAGTAGTGCTGAGCGGGGGGGTTGTGGAGGGGTCAAACATGGGCTTTGTTTAGGCTAGGGCTAAGTGCTGGGGTGTGAGTGTGAGTTTGTATGTATGTATGTAAGAGGTAAAAGGTTAATCAGTTCATTCATTCAACAAGCAGGCGTTGGGGGCTAGGGTGTAATTTCCACTGGGGACAGGGGGGACATGTTCCCCACTTTTCAAAATCCTGTTTGAAAGTAAAGTATAAGTACCTCCAATTTGTAGTTAAGAACAGTACTTGAGTAAATTAACTTGGTTGCATTCTACCACTGGAGACAGTCAACAGACTTCCCTTTAACCTTGGCAACGGATGGTCTCTAACTCAGTAGTTGTTGGTTTTTTTTAATCTCAAAACCATTGTCTTTTTCCTACCCTAACCAATCCTGAACCAAACCAAACCTTAATCATTGCGGAGTAGATATGGTCTTATGCCGCATCAGGTCAGAAAGTTATCATATACAGTATTTTGAGATTGAAATATGATTCTTGACCTCGGGAACAGCAATTGACAAAAACAAACTCAAATGGAGGTTTGCTAATGAGCTGGTCTGGAGCCTTATCCTAGCCTAGAAATCTAGATGCACCCTAGTGGCAGCAAATTTATTTTGCAGCCAGGGGGGTCTAGGCACTCTCCGTTGGCTTGCGAGCTGGAAAAACCAAACTCTGGTCAGGCCAATCACATCGTGTATAGAGTGTGTGGGCGGGCTTATGGCTGCTGCTGCTGGGAACAGCTGTCTTCTGGAAGACTTAGAGTTAAGCTTTTCTTTGAGAAAAGAACGCCACAGAAGTCATTCTTAAAAAAGGAAGATGTGTTCGGAGTTTTGCCGACCAGATACGGCAAAAGTTTAATCTGTCAACTAGCTTCGCTACCTTCTTCGTTGCTCTGCCTGGTTGTAGCACTATCCTATTACGTGCAGAGGGAATTTGAAAGACAACCGTTTATCCCGCCCCTCGGATTGAGCCCTGTCAATGGTGAGTTCCCAGACCCAACATCTTGATGTGGGTCTGGCTTGACTTGTTTTCAGGGGTGTCACAATTTCAATTTTAGACATGTCGATCGAAATGAGCTCACAATTTCGACTATCGGATTTTAGGGCGCTTTCACACCTGCCTCATTAAGTTCGGTTGAATCGCACTAGAGATGATTTTCCTGCTTGGTACGGTTCGTTTGGGCAGGTGAGAACGCAGCAATCGCACTTGGGTGCCACACAAGCATACCGAGACCTGCTTGATGAGGTGGTCTCTGTACAATTTAAATCAAACTCCGGAGCGGTTCGTTTGCGGTTAGAACCTGATCCAACCTGGAACCGCTCCAACTATATATACTCCGCAAGTCTGAGCTAAACGGCTCCCGTAGTCAGGTGCGCTTTGCAATCTGCGATGCGGCAGAGCAGCAAAATTTATCAGCTTGCAATGTTTCGTCTCACAGAAATAGACTGCGGTCAAGCTCACATATGCTCGCATCTCCGTTGTCAAACCAACTGCCGATTTAGTTGGAGACAGACACCGGCAGAGCACAGTGAAGTCTCGGTGAGCACAGCAGACGTTGTAACGTCGCTCGCGAAACAATGTCTGATTATTTCAATGAAATGAGCAGGTTTGACCATGGAGATGAGAGAAATGTGCACGAGTCCAGAACACAGGACCTTCTCCTGTATTTACTTTGTTGCTCCCACCCCAGACACATCCGACCAATAAGAGGAGTGAATGTTCTTGCGTGGTTTGTAATGACGCATTATGGTACGCTTGGATTTTTCTCTGTATGAAGCGAAACTAAACCAAGGTGAAATCGCTCCAAGTTCACAAACACATCAACTGATTCGGACCAGAGCAAACCAACTATAGGTGTGTAAATGCCCTAAGAGCAGGATGGCAACTCCTCCAGTATCTCTTTCTTTCTCCACCTCCACCTACTTGCTGAAGAAAAAAAACAAGCGTTCATGGGCACCTTGTTAAACTAATGTTGCATTCAATTGCACTTAGTTAATTTAGAAAAAGTCAAATTGTTGTGTGTAATAGTGCCCTTTATATAGAGAGTGTGGCCAACTCAAATCGTGGGCGCCATATTGGATACGAACGTCAGATGACTCTACAGTGTAACCCTATGGGGCAAATATTATTATTTTCACCATAAACAGGCATATACATGTTATTATCAACATTTGTCAATATGTAAAAGGCCCTTACGGAAATATTTCAGTGTATTATTTACCTTCTATATCGTAAATGGGCCTAAAAGAAATGCCCATCGTAGTGAGTGACCACGTCGCCTAATAAGTCTCTTAGCAGTGTTTACCTTTCTAATGTCCGCTAGCATACAGGCTAACTATAGCTAGCTTTGTGTGTAACATAACACAAACCCACCCATCTCAGAAAAGCGAAGCTCAATATTTCATTCAATAAAATGATTGTACAAAAGGAGCACTAACACCACAGGTCTTATGTTGACAACGTGGAGGCAGATATAGGAAACTCCGAAGGCAGTCGTAATGTTTACCTAGCAGGCAAGGCTAACACTGTTGTGCTAACGTTAGCAAATGTCGGCGTAGCGTAAGCTAGCTGTCTAAACTTGTGAAAAGCCGAACAACATCCCCGTCCAAGCTGTGTTTCACTTTCCCTCCAATATTATTATGAACATAATAAAGACACCTGGACTCGGTCGAGACCAAAAGCCATATGACTATGTCAAGATATCAAGCATTTAGGTACATGGAGTGCTAGCGAAAAAGCTAACGTTAGCATAAGGCTAAATTCAAACAGTGTTAGAACTTTTTTGACAGCATGGTACACATTAACGATGGTATTACTATATTTGTCCTATGTAATTTGTTATCATATCGAAGAGAGTAATTGACATTTACCTCACACAATAATGAACAGCTCCCATACTTTTTGCCTTTTTGGTTCATGGGGGTACTTGTGAAATCTTTTGCCGCTTCCCTGTCTTTCATTGCAGCCAAACGCGCAACAGTTGGGCATTTTTCAGTGATTTATGTCATTTTTTAAATAATTTATTACATTTTTCCACTATTCCCTGCACTATGTCAATGGGAATCAGATGAATGTTGGTATCAAACATGGAGTCCACGAAACATGTGACCACCTCGGAACCAATCGCATAACGGGATAGCTCAGAACATTTGATTCCCTAGTTGGCCACACTCTCTATATAAAGGGCGCTAGTGTGTAAGGTTCCCTTTTGCCATCTAGTGGCTCTTATTGTGGCATTGCCGTTCCTGTAAAAAACTAAAATCGAATCATGACCTTAAAATCGAAAGTCAAATAAAATTGTGGATTTGGAGAATCGTGACTGCCCTTGTTTTGGAAGAAGCAGCTTATTGCTTATAATATGAATGAGAGAGAGAGAGAGAGAGAGAGAGAGAGAGAGAGAGAGTATATTTGAAGGCTGTACAAAAATAAACAAAATACCTCAAAATCATGCTGCTGAGGGACAGACTGATTGAAGATGCACTACTTGTGATATATTTCCAGTGCACATCGCTGCTTCAGAATGGAGCAATGGGGAGTAAGACGAGACGAGTTCTCATTCAGCTGAGCAGCTCTCCTGCCACCTGTTTGGCATCAGAATTTTGGACCCTTTTCTTTTTTTCTTCCTTAATAATACATATTTTTATATTAACAATGGAGCACGTAACTGCTTGTGTGAAAGGCGTCACACTTTTATTATCCTCGTTTCCACCAACAGCAGACAGCCACAGTTAGAGACTAGCTGGTTAACATAGTGGAGCATGTAGCTAAAGAGACAGATTTTTCCCTCAGGAGGTGGTAGAGACCAAACCAGAGCTAAAAGGAGGGTGAATATTGGACTTACATTAATGCTCATATTGCTCTGTGTTTGCTCAATGTGTAAATAGGCAACAGTTTTAACTTTATGAGGAGATCATATGGCAGTGTTGTGTTTTACGGCTTGTTTCTGAGAGAGAGAGAGAGAGAGAGAGAGAGAGAGAGAGAGAGAGAGAGAGAGAAAGAGAGTGTAAAGAGGTTAGTAAGTGATAAAGGTAGCCAGCCTCAGACACTCCTCAGGGAGACACATAGCAGTGGCACTTGCGCTGTGTCTGTCTCTAAGTGGCTCTAAAAGCCTGCAGGAGACACCACTCCTGCTAATCTTAATGGTAGATCATCTCTCTCGCACACAATTGAAGTGGCCTGGACACACACACACACACACACACACACACACACACACACACACACACACACACACGGCCTCTGTCTCTGGGGAGCCCTCTAAATGCCAGATGCCAGTTATTCCTATCCAGTCTCAGTGTGCAGCACAGTCGTCCCTGTAGGACTGTCTTCCCCTCTCTGCCTTTGGATTATGCTGATCATCCAAAAAAAAAAAAAAAAAAAATGAACCAGTTCCTGACTGTATAAGTCACAGTGACATTAATAGAAGATATTCAAGTGGAGCAGAATTCCTGAAGAATCAGCAGAGGGTTTGGTTCATATCGGACTGAGCACAGCTTTTTGTCTCCTGGGGAGGGAAGGGGATCGCCTCCTGTTTGGGGAGAGGATTTCACAGCCTCTGTTTAGAAAACACCAGTGTGGTCCGGATTGTAGCTCATTAAATTAACCTGGGAGTGACTGAGATCAGATTAATGACCCAGCGCACCAAAGGGTCCAATTGTCCAACGCTACTGTGTACATCTGTGTGTGTTTGTGTTGAATTCTTACAGATTCGGTGCATGATCATGATCTGACTTGTGTGTGTGTGTGTGTGTGTTTATATGATTCCCTCTGCATCACCTGGATACTGTGTGTGCGCGTG
This sequence comes from Perca flavescens, assembly GCF_004354835.1. Taxonomy (NCBI): domain Eukaryota; kingdom Metazoa; phylum Chordata; class Actinopteri; order Perciformes; family Percidae; genus Perca; species Perca flavescens. The sequence goes on from NC_041331.1 coordinate 7,014,136, forward strand.
TGTGTGTGTTTATATGATTCCCTCTGCATCACCTGGATACTGTGCGTGTGTGTGGGTGCATGTGTGTGTGTGTGTGTGTATGTGTGTTTATATTATTCCCTCCGCATCACCGGGATACTGATTGAAACTATGTGTGTGTGTGTGTGTGTGTGTGTGTGTTTACATGATTCCCTCTGCATCACCGGGATACTGATTGAAACTGTGTGTGTGTGTGTGTGTGTGTTTACATGATTCCCTCTGCATCACCGGGATACTGATTGAAACTGTGTGTGTGTGTGTGTGTGTGTGTGTGTTGTCAGGGTGCAGAGAGTCAGCCCCAGAGTGCAGTGTTCCTGCCAGAGTTCGCCCTCTCCCCTCAAGGCAGCTTCATGGAGGATGCTACAGAAGATCAGTTCCTAACCTACAGATACGACGACCAGGTCAGTCCCACACTCTCCTAACTGTTGCTGGAGGCAGTATGGCTTTGCAAAAGCTGATGCTAATATTTTGAATGAATTGCTTTTAATTGCTCTGATTTAGTAGCTTGGTCCTACCAGACTCTGGTACATTTCATTTGTACAGAGAGTCTGGCCACTCTCCACTGACAAGTGTTAACTTCCTTGAAGGCGGGTACTCTGTTGAAGTTTAAAACTATTGGATCCGCCCAGAGCCATAACCAATCGCTAACGTTTGGTCGTGACATACTGTATGTCATGCGCATGTGCAACAAGAGGAGGAGGAAGAGGACCGACAACTATTGGCTTATATTTAGCTTTAGCATCGCTAGCGTCAGCCTTAGCCAACTCCTTCACCACTAACGGAGCGAGCTGGAAAATCTAACTTTTCCCGAACCCCGTGTGGAGGAGGGCCACAACATCATGGCCACCAAAACAACTCAGCAAAGATTGTTCTTGCTTTAAATGTAAATGGTCTTATATAGCGCTTTTCTAGTCTCAACGACTACTCAAAGCACTTTTACATAGTACAGGAACCATTCACACACATTCATACACTGTGGCCGAGGCTGCCGTACAAGTTGCCACCTGCTCATCAGATAATCATTCACACACATTTACACTCCGATGCACAGCATCGGGGGCAACTCAGGGTTCAGTGTCTTGCCCAAGGACACTTCGACATGGGACTGCAGGGCCAAGGATCGAACCACCAACCTTCCGATTGGCAGGTAACCATTCTACCACTGAGCCACAGCCGCTTTAACGTCTGGATATTTGGCAGCCACAACGGACCGCATCTTTCTTGCGCACGTCCTCAACGTCATCGTTCTCAGCCACTCCCTCTGTTCGCCGATTGGACCGCCAAATATTTGGCCGGAGAAAACCCAAGACTATACCGTGAACCTAGACGGAGTACTGAAGGGAAATGAAAATTGAGCAGAAGTACGTAGGAGGGCAGAGCCAGGCTAATTATTTAGGGTTTTAGGATTAGTTTCGCCACAGAGACAAACAGGTCCAACTATAGGAACACTGATGCCACCGGGTCATTGGGCTGATTCGTGTTGGCACATGAAGATCGACCTCCCAACTTCAGTGAAGTGCTAACCATTTCAAAGACTATTCCTGGTTAAACTTTTGGCTCTGGCTCATTTTCTCAACGTAAAACTTCCACTGACCTGATGCCAAGCATAAAAGATAAAGGACGTTTGTGTTTAGTGTGAATTTTAATCTTGTGGTTAGTGTAGTGGAGGCTTATGTTTCAGACTGTCCCTTTAAGGTTTCAAAGGAGCATTTACGTCATGTCAGAGATGGTCGATGTTTGGTCCCGTATAGTGTGTACACAAACACACAGACATGCATATAGAGCTGCAAAGATTATCGATTAGCTGTCAACTAATACATTAATCTCCATTTTTTTTAACTAAACTAACTAAAATATCTCCGATATGCATTTACAGTGAAAATGAAAATCTTTAAATCAAAATTAAGATTTAGGAATGTTACAAACTCCAACACAAAACTTTGTTTAAATGCTTGAAGCATTTTTTTTTTTTAATAAATAAGAAACTTTCAACATAATACCCAGGAAAAGATAGTCAGATATTGTTGTGGGTGGGACATTAAGTCAGACTCAGTGGGGAGTGAAACCGAAGCAGAGGGACGGACGCAGAGCTGTAGCCGAGCCCAAGTAGAGCACTTTTTAATTTATTAACTTTATCGGTTATCAGGCAAATAAAACGCAGATACAGATCATCTGCAAACTGCCAAAAATGGCCCAATAATCAGCCAGGGCTGTTAATCAGTCTATCCCTAACACACACACACACACACACACACACACACGTTTGTTTCACTTTGTGGGGACCCGTCATTGACATAATGCATTCCCTAGCCCCTTACCCTAACTTTAACCATCACAACTGAATGCCTAACCTTAACCTGAAACAGCCCTTTAACCTTGAGGGGTCCAGAATTTTGGGCCCCACAAGGCTGTGCAAACCCCACAAATATACTGTATTCCCCGGTTTTTGGACCCCACAAATATAGTAAAACAAGCCACACATACACACACACACACACACACACACACACACAAATACACGCACACACGCTTAAGGCCCCGTGTAGGTGTTGAGTGTTGCTGTGAGCAGCAGGTGGTGTGCCTCAGTGCAGAAGAGTGGTTAGCAGGATGAGTAACAGGTGGAGGACTGTTGGCTCTCTGATCTCCATCGTCTTCACTCCATCAGGCAGGATGAGCTAACTGATCACGGCGGTGCACTGCAGGTAGCAGATCTGAAGTGTCAGCAGTGCTGCTTCCTGTGTTTTTCCCACCAGGATGGTTAATAATGCTGTCTCACATTTTCTGCTTCACTGTCTGCCCTACATTCTGCTCCATGCACCATAGGCGTAAATCGCAAGGGGGTCAGGGGGAGGGTCGGGACTTACCCAATCTGAAGGCTGTCTCCTCCCCCCCATAAAAAAATCATTAAAAAACTTGCTGTGTATTGTAAATTATGTAATAATATATAATTAAAATAATTGTGTAAGTAGTAAAACAATATAAACAGGGCACTAAATGCGTTTTACGTAAAAAAAAAAACATATCAAGCCCTCCTTTCTTACCTCACAGTGGTGTGGTCCGTTCGGTGGGAGCTGCATTGTTAAGAGAGACAGCGCTGGGTGGGAGAGAGAACAAAGTTTGAATCACTTCAATAACTTAAGGTTAGTTGTGCAACTCCAGTAGCTAAGTAGAAAAGGCTATTTTATTCCCTTTAAAAAAATCAGGTTAAGTGATTCTTTTTTACTGTCCTTAAAGTGGCCTTATTATGCTCATTTTCAGGTTTATAATTGTATTTTGAGGTTGTACCAGAATAGGTTTACATGGTTTAATTATCAAAAAACACCATATTTTTGTTGTACTGCACATTGCTGCAGCTCCTATTATCACCCTGTGTTCAGGTCTCTGTTTTAGCTACAGAGTGACACATCCTACTTCTGTACCGTCTTTGTTTCTGTACCGCACATGTGCAGTAGCTAGGTAAGGATCACAATTGCTAGCTAGCTGTTTCTCTAACTGCAGTCAGTACAAGGCAGGATTAGCCGGGAGACTTCTTCTAAACGAGGGCGCACTTCCAACTTTGCGTGGAATACCTGCAGAAGAGGGACATGTAAGTAGTTCTTTTGTAGATTATGGTGAACTTGTGTGTGTTGTAGCTGTGTTTTTCCATTGAGAACGAGGGGGCTAACCGCTAGCAGGCTAGCACTAGCATGGTTTAGCCCCCTCGTTTCGGCTAGTGACGTAGAAAACCCTGCAGATTTTGACCAGCTCACCTGTATCTCACTCAAAACAGCATGGAGTTTGTATGTGTGTGGAAGCACCAGAGACACAAAATAACACCCCAAATCCCAGAAAAAGTGTTTTTTCATAATATGGGCACTTTAATAAATTAGTCATGACAAAAGATTTCCCCATGAATCCTCTATGTTAGCGGTTATAACGTTACCTAGCTTGTTTGGTAGCTTGTTGGATAGTTAGTTAACGTTAGCTTGCTTGCTAATTCCACCCAACGTGCTTTTACTGGTTACAGAAAATGCTGGTTAGTTAGCTTGCTTGCTAGGGGGTTCAGTTCTCAGTTCAGTCATCAGTCATCATCTGTATTAGAGAAAAGAATCACTTCATCCGATGTTTAAAGTGAATAAAATCACTTGCCAGCCTTCTTACTGGAGTTCCACAACTACACATATCCTGTACAAGTAAAATTTTGTGTCCCCTTCAAAAATTGCTCTTGAGAAATTTCATGTTTATTCTCCCCCCCTCCCCCAACTGTTAGATTAAATGTACGCCCATACCATGCACACATACAACATGAGGACTTCTCTCTGTGTGATGCTGTGAGATTGTGTGTCAGTGCAGAGGATTTGTTGTTTTCCTTTCCTTCCTTCCTGTTTTTCCTCTATGTTGTCATGGGTGCGAAAATACTTTGACATAGGTAACATGAGTATTTTTTAATCCTTTTATCAGTTTGAGATGCCCTATTGACACTAGTATTAGCTTCGGGACCTCTATTAATTTCTAATACAAACTAATTGTGTCTGTGTTCATCCCGTGCATATCTGCCATGTCTGTAAATCGTCAAGTAAAAATTTCACCGCAAATTGCCTACCATGTTTCGCCAAACACAGAGGTTGTGTAATAATGTTAGACCCGTGTTAGTCTCGCATTGCCAGACCTTCCTCCACAGCGCTGCGGAGGAGGGTCTGGCTAGTCCACACAGCATTCTGGGATATGGGAGAAAAACGTGCTCTGGTTTATTGGCATTTCTTTAAACCAATCGCAATCGTTTTGGGCGGAGCCTCGGTGCCTCTGCAAAATAGCCTCGGGAAGGAAGGTTAATTGGCATCTTTGTGATTTGGGGTTATATTAGCTTTGTTGGCAATTGCAAATAATAGTTTTAACAGAGCCTTGGCATCATATTGGGGCATCACCGGTGCCAGACAGTTATTAGTTAGGGAGCACAGCAGAAAGAAGGACAATACCAGCCTAGCTTAATGTGTCCAGTGTTTCCCACAGGTTGAGATCTAACTTGTGGTGGTGAGTGGACCCGGATGTGATAGCGTAGCATGTAATGGCTGGGTTCAGTAATAAACTAGTCAAACGAAGGTTTATGAACTATTTATTTAAAACAATGATCTACATAACATTGACAGATAATTTAGAATGAAATAACTGTTTACATATTAAACAAATCTGACTAAAATGATACAGATGAAGTGTAGCCATGATGTGCTTTGTCAACTAAATCTGGTTGGTGGACTAGCCAGACCCTCCTCCGCTTCGCAGCATGTGGATGGTCTGGCAAAGCAAGACTAGCTTCCATTATAAAGATATGGCAGCTATAGGTGTGCCTCACTATCAACACCGGCCGCCGCACATTGCGTTTCGTTATTAATTTTTTTTAAACGCTATTTAAAATACGTTCTTCTGCATTTCCTTTCCCTGCTCTCCTCCGTCTCTCTGTCACTTGTGTCTCGCTCACATACACACACATAGCTCCTCCCACCGTGCATTTAAGCCCCCAACGTCAACTTCCAGGCAGCGCGGCAATGGTTATGTTTAAGGTTACGGTGAAAATTAGCTGCCTGTAAGGTGACGTTGGAGGCTTAAAACACCATCAATCCCACCGTGCACTCAGCGTCTGTCTCCATCAAGGAGAGAAGACGGCTGGTGAAATTCACAAGTTCATGAAAGGTTGGTATCTATCTCGTGAACACCTTTACACATTCACAATCACTGACCCGACTCTTAGCAAACAAGCGATTGTGCCTGCTTTAGAAAGTTAACTAGTCACAAGTTTGTGGTAAAATGCAGTTGGGTTGTCGAGGTCAAAACACTTATTATAAATAATGTTAGGTCATTTTTTACTCTCCC